>NC_143550.1:92589393-92743787 GCF_054136105.1 Typopeltis vanoorti | reverse complement strand
GCCTTGCCAAGTGTGGAGTAGAAATAAGAGGTAGACAGTTCACTTGAAGGTGAAGGAAGCTGAAATGCACTTGCAGGTACTGCTCAGGTAATTGACAACTTTCAGGCAAAAACCACATATATAATAAAATAGAAAGAAAAACAACATAACAATCATACAGAAATTTAAATATCATGAAAAAAAACCATTGATATCCTCACACTTAGAAGAAATAAACTTGAAAACCTTTGTGATATTACTATCGAGTGTGATATTGTGATATTGCTACGACTTAGCCAATATTTTCGAAACTTTTTTTCCGAAAACACCCGCGCACCTACCCATCCAACCCCCTCCCCCAAACACACACACACAACATTTTAAATTAACAACCACTGATGATAAACCATATAAACTGGAGTATTCATGACTTAGTAGTTATTGACGATGCCCATTGGTTAGAGCCACCCGGGGTTCGAAACGTGAAGAATAAAATAACATAAAGTTCTTTGTATAAAGAACGTTATAAAGGAACCTTGTAAAGAGCCTCTTATCATTGAAGTAAACGTGAGTTAGTTCTCATATGGAGGTGATAGGGCTTTTCAGCTTCAAGCAAGAGAAAAAATCCCTACTGCGTCCATATGAGACAGACAAGAATGGTCACCTGCTGCATAAAAGAGGCTTGAATACCCTTAAAGGGGAGGACTAAACCCATTATCATATGGAAGAGATGGAGAAATGGGGAGCGAAAGAGAAAGGAGTTTTCCAATTTCTTTTCTACTCTTCAAAAATTCGAAACTCCCAATTCTTTTCTAAATTCCTAAAGATGTCTTCATTTCATGAAAAAATAAAAATTTCCATAATGAAAGAGAATGCTCAGTAAGCAAGTCTTACACGCAGAAGGTTATTGCTTCTAAAGTATTATAAAGAAACTTGCCGCAACATTTCTCAGTAGTTTATTATAAGCTAATAAATACGATATTTATACAAAAACACTTTGAATTTAATGATAAAGAGAAAGAAGTCTGCTAGTCCTTCTTGTCAATGGGGAAATCCAAATTCTTTATCTACTAAGCGTAGGAACTCAAAATTTTATCGTAATTCCTAAATATTACATGAAGGATTTATTTTGCGAGAAGGATCCCCTTTAGCTATTGTTTTAGATCCCCTTTTTATAGCAAGAATGAAATGCACTTCAGAAATATTATCAATGAGTGAGTGGCATCCATTTTTGAGCAAATATAGTAAGAGATAAACAAATAATCACTCTGTCTCTGATCAATATTCGATGCCACGTGGAAAACTAACATCGAAATGTGTGTATTTTAGTATGACTTATGTTTAACTTTGCTACCAGCTTCGTAAGTGTGGTGCCCTGCAGCCAATCGATACGTGGACAGCTACGAGATAGATACAGTACATGTCAACGTCACTGACATCAATAGTTGGGTGGGAAACAGCCATGAGGCTGCCAGTGCCAAAGAAATGACTTTATATCAAACTTAGTGACTTCTTGGGCATTATAAAAATATAACAGAACTGGAAGGGAAAGTGTGCGTTATGATTTTAAGTTAATGTTATTTTTTCTTCACTGTTACTTTAGACTTGAATTAATGTTTTCTTCTCAAGTATTGAAAACTTTATCGGAAAAGTAAGCAAATATTGACTTTTGTTATAAAAAGGGGAGCGTGTACGGCTGGAGTTTGATTGATAACACAGTAAGTAGTAACCACAGAAACAGAATAATAACATCACGCCTTTAAAATTTATGAGCAGACAAATGGAGGACAGGCGTAGAAAATTAAGCTGCATTCAATGGTCGCTGGCATGATTTTAATATGAAATTTGTTTATTATGTTAATGTAACGCAGTTGCGTGTATATAATTATAGCAGTACAATAATTTGTTATATGATGGATAATAAAGACAGACGAAAGCTTGTCTCCTTTGCGCATGCGCCACTACAAACAACGTATGATGCGCATACATTATTATTATCTCATGTCATCCCATCTTCCCCTGTACCTTCCTCAATGACAAGTCACGTACAAGTAACCTGGCATCGTAAAACTTAACGCTCTCATTCGTCACTTCACACTATCTACAAAATCTGTATATCTGTCAAAGGCTATATTCAATGGCCTGTTTTTTCTGTCTCTGCGGGATAAACACCCGATTTTCCAGGAGAAAAATTTTTCTGCTACTTCCCTATGAAACGGACTACCTCACCTTTGTTCGAAAATACCTGATAAAGGTTCTCGTTCTCAACAGAAGTAGGTCTTTTTCCACACAATGGAGTCGTCATTAACAACTGAGCTACTGTTAGATTATATATATATATATATATATATATATATATATATATATAATTTACATAAACTTATAATGTGAAAGCTGTGCCGAACAAAGCGGCCTTTTGCAGCTGCCCATTTTTTAATCCATCTAACTCGAGTGTTTCTAGATGTTTTTTCAATGATTTAGCGATGGCGCCTAAAGCACCTATTATTATGGGAACAACTTTCGTTTTCTTTTGCCAGATTCGTTCAACTTCAATTTGCAAATCCTGATACTTCGTAATTTTGTCATTTTCTTTGTCGTCAATCCGACTATCTCCTGGTACTGATATTTCGATAAACTTAACACCCTTGTTTTCACTTTTTTCAACCACTGTGATATCGGGTGTATTCCATTCCAAGTCTGGATTTTGTCAGACTGGATTTTGAAATTCCAAGAGTACTTTTGGCTTTTTCATTCTCAACCACTTTCTGGTGCCCTTTATGCTTCCAATAGTCTTTAGATACTTCAAACCCATACGTTTTACATAAATGCCAGTGGATTATCTTAGCTACGTTATCATGTCTCTTACAGTACTCAATTTGTGCGATTTTGCTGCATCCACTTATAATGTGGTCTACCGTTTCTTCCTTTTCTTTGCACAATCTACATTTACTATAGTCTTGAATTTTTTGTATTTTTGCCTTCATAACGTTGGTTTTAATGACCTGTTCTTGTGCTACAAAAATTACCGATTCTCTTTCTTTCTTTAGTGCTCCATTTCTCAAGCATTGCTAGGTCAAGTTACTGTCAGCGCTGTCCTCTATACTGTGAAGGTATTTTCCATGTAATGCCTTATTTTTACGTCTTTCGGTTCTCAATTTTACTTGGTTGGTTTTGTATTCCAATTTTGTCTGCAAGGGTTTAAATAAATCCTCTTTCCTTACCTCAAATAGAAATTTTTCCGTTGTTTGCTGCAGATAATCATTTATATTTCGTTTTTCTTCTTCAATGACTTGCTTCACTTGTATTAATCCCCTACCTCCTTTTTTGCGTGATAGATATAGCCTACAATGTCACTGCGAGGATTCAGGCCATGGTGCATTGTCATTAATTTTCGAGTTTTTCGGTCTAAATCTTCCATCTCTAGCTTTGTCCATTCAACAATGCCTGCTGAATATCTCATAACAGGTATGGCCCAGGTATTAAATGCTTTTATCAAATTTCCAGCATTAAGCATTGACTTAAGGAGTTTTCTTAATCGTTTTATGTATTCTGCTATAGTTCTTTCTTTGATCGTATTGTGCAGAATTTGTGATGCTTCTAAAATTCCCAAATATTTGTAGCTGTCTTCGAATTTTATTACCTTGATTATTTCACCATTGAGCAGCTCGATTTCGTTCATATCTTCAAACTTTCATCTTGTTATTCCAGCAATTGCACATTTGTCTAAGCCGAAATCCATTGATATATCTTGACTGAATATGTGCACAGTGTTAAGATGATCCGAGTTCATTCTCTGATTTTGCATACAACTTCAAATCATCCATGTATAAAAGATGAGATATCTTTGCACTCTTTTGCGCAGTTTGATAACCATGAGCAGTGTTATTTAAAATTTTAGTTAAGGGGATCAATGACAATATAAACAACAGAGGAGATAATGAGTTTCCTTGAAAGATGCCCCTTTTTATGTTTACCTCTCCAATTTCTTCTCAATTTAGAACAAATGTTGTTTTCCAATTTTTCATGCTGGATTGCAAAATGTTTTGTACGTTTTCGCTAATACCGAATAGTTCTGTGCATTTTAAAATCCAACTAAGAGCACCGAATCAAGCGCTTTTTTATAATCTATCCAAGCCATATGAAGGTTGTTTTTTCTACGTTTGCAATTTTAAGAATCATTTTATCAATCACCAATTGATCTTTTGTGCCTCTTGAATTTTTGCTGTTATCTTTTCGTTCAATTGGGAAAAGAGAATTTCTTTAAGATAGCTGTATATTTTATCAGCTAGTATGCCTGTGAGTAGCTTAAAAGTTGTTGGCAGGCAGGTTATTGGTCGGACGTTTTCTGGGTTTGGACCTTTTTCTTTATCCTTTATAATCAAAAACGTTTTCCCTGCTGTGAGCCACTCTTCTTTGCTTTTTCCTTCTAAAACATCATAAAATTGGTTAGCAAGTCTTTCGTGTAAGCCTGGAAGATATTTCAACCAGTAGCCATGTAATTCATCCTCCACGGGTGTTGACCAAATTTTTATTTTTTTAGCTTGCTTTTGAACCATTTCAGTTGTTATTTTCAGTTGGTTCATTTTTCGTTCTTCAGAGTCGTTCGTAATTTGTTCAATCCACTTTGTCATGTTATTGTGCCTCTTAGGGTTGTCCCAAATGTTTTTCCAAAACTTTAGTGTATTTTCTTTGTCTCAGGTATTTATATTTATATTTTCTTTAAGGTTATCATTCCTGAAGCAATCAATTTTCTTGTAAAACTGGTGCTGATTTGCGCGAAATATCGAGTTTTGCTTGTACTGTACAATGTGTTCACTGTATCTTCTTACTTTAGCTGCAACTGCAACTATTTTTTGCTTCACTTCCTCTAATACTTCATCAATAGGTCGTGTTCCAGTATTATATCTCATTATGAGGTTATTTCGGATTTTTGTGTTTTTCAGCTTCTTTTCCTTAAGGTTTTTCAAATTGCTCACGTCTGATCTGAGTTTAAGAATTTTATTCTCAGTCGATGCTTCCATTTTGGTTCCTGAGCTTTACCGATTTTGGGTTCACTAATCTTATGTCCTAATTCAGATGTTACGACGTAGGCTATTGAGTACATAAGTTGATTCGTTTGCCCTATAGTTCTAGTATGAATATCCCTTGCAGCTTTATTGGCCTCTTGTAGGAGTTCCTTCAGTTTTTGTTTAGGTACTTGTCTCAATACTGGAAGCCTAATTCGTTCCTGGGTGCTGTTCATTTGCTCGATAATTTTTTGCGAAAGTTAGCTGGTCTTGGGTGCAGCCAGAGTAGATTACTATATATATATATATATATATATATATATATATATATATATATATATATATATATATATATATATATATATATATATATATATATATATATATATATATATATATATATATAGTAATCTTTTCAAGCGAGCTTGGTTTTAATAGAGTCCTACGCAGAAAGCACAGCGGAGACAATTTATTGAGCACAATGGCATTATATGCGGCTTAATTAATCCAACCGTTCCGATCTCTTCCCCCCCCCCAAAAAAAACGATAGTACTCGGATAGCATGGTTCAGCAGAAAAAGGACCAGATGATGATTTCTATCTGGCTGAGATTGTTGTAACTATGTTGTATTCACTCCTGAAAGAAATCATTCATTCGTATTACAAGACGTGAGTCGTATCCATGGGCTTGCGAAGGAAATAGAACGTGTTTTGCTTCATATATAATCTGTTTCCGACCAACTTGACTACAAGCATAAAAGAGCTATTACATCACTGCGAATCTACAAATGGTATTTTGTTAAAGATTTGGGTGTTTATAATTTTATAATCTAAATGGATATTCTTGTTGATTTCCTGTTTCTAACTTATTTTAATATTTTATGAACAGATTAATAAGAAATATGTTTTTATAATATTCGCAGAAAGGTTTGAAAAAGAATAAAAAAATTGGTTGTCTATTTCTTTTTTAGATTACCACAGGGATATGATGTAAGATTTGGCGTTTGGAAAAATGGAATCACACTGATTTTCACAGACCTAATTATAAATGGATCAATATTCAGTTTACCAAAGGGAATCACCATTACTTTGATACGAGTACTAAATTTATTGCTGAATGTGAATTTTAACACAATTTAGGACGAATTTCTTTGGCTCATAGCTAAATCTATTCTATCCTTAATTTAGATGGGAATTATTTCCTGTAAAATGAACTACCAGTAATAATACAGATACCTATTCTTGAAACTAACTACCTTTAAATGTACTGTTGAAAAGTGTGGTAATGACGAGTTTTTCTACATGTTAGTCAAGGAGACCTCTATCGTGTTTTTACTATTATCTTAACAGGCAGGTCATCAGCATCAAACATTTTGGTCTGTGTTTATTTCTAGTTGGAAACTAGTGAACAATACAAAGGGAAAGTTGATGAACCTGACTGTTTTCCACCGCAAATTGTTAACAAAATCACCTATTCATATGGTTTCGTATGACCAAATTTTAGCTTGTAGTTTTTTTTTTTTCAAGTACTTTTCTAAAAGGAAAACAATGCTTTCTAAAGACGAAAGGAATTCAGTCCAAGACTAATAAAAAAGTAAAAAAAAAGTTTTAAGATTACTTAAGTTATCTTAAAACTTAAGTTAGAAGATTACAACTATAAATAAATGAATATGGAATCGTTTGTAGCGATTTCCGTCCCCTGCAGTTTCCAAAAACAGGGAAGAAAAATCCTGCTAATTTCCATGTAATACCAGCTAGCTCACTCACAATTGATGGGGAAGAATACCCTTTGATTTTATAGAAATGGAATTTATGAACCAAACACAGAGTAGACCAGTTCACTATTGACATAATCGCAAAGCAGAACTGTATTCGCCTTTGAATGCATGAGACAAAATGAGCATCAGTACACGAGAAGACATGCTTAGACTTGTTTAACTAAACATTTATAATGGTGACCTTGAGAGAGCATTCTGACATGTATTATTCTTACATATAGTTCGTTTTACATTTAGATGTCTTCCTCGTATAGCCTACAAGACGATCTCACAAATTAAGGATTCCTTCTTTAAAAGGTCAATTAAAATTTTAAACCTGTTCTTTTGTCTACGCTTGCGCGTAATCACTTACAGTTTAAGCACTGCCTGCTAAGCACCAGATTATGCAGAAAATAAGAAACTCGTTGACAGAATACAATTTCTGTAAATTACTCTTCGACACCTAGTGGAAAACACGATTATTCAAAACGAAATTAAAGATTCCTACCATGCAAGTCACGTAACGAAAGGCGTGGGGAGAACAGCCGGAGTGGAAAGATTTGCGGGCAGCATTTGTGCTTTGTTTCCGTTTCATTCGGTCTACGATGACACGATCCCGCTGCGGCCGATCGTATCCTACTGAGTTCCACCTCTCATTACGCATCCTGGAGCCGAGATTACCGAAGGATTGGGATTTTCTTCGAAATAATCTTCAGTCCATCAGCTTTATCAAAATGTCACGGAGTCGGGAGTGATAAAGGCGAAGAGGATGTTTCAAGCTGTGGAGCTGTTTAGTTAGCGAAGACAGGCAGCTTGTGTTCTGCGAAATAGCATCGGGGGAAGGAATGGAAAGGCCGAGGCTTTCCGGTGATTTGTAGTGTGACAGAGGCTGAGTACGCCCTTGGGTTCGGGCAAATAATCTCTTCCTCTTACTGGGAGGCGATCTCCAATGTCGTCGTTATCAATCACTAGGCAGCTGCCTGGAGGTGCAAACCTTTAATAATGAGTCAGGCGAGGGATGGAGGGAAGCACAAAACCCACACGCAGTAGGTAACGTTTCCTATTTAATGATAAAGATTCACCCCCCCCCCGTCCTCAACGCGCTCTCTGTGAAATGTTGGAAGAAAAGACAAAAGTTGGCAAGTCATTTGTTTTCTGTGTTGTATAGCATGGAGGCAGCTGTTGCTTAGCAACACAGCAGCTTCATCCGTGATCGCCGTTTAGCGCATGATTTGATCCGTTGGGAGGTACACTCGTGACAGTCGCTTCTCCCCGGAAACAAGACCCCTCTTAAGCAACCGATTACTACTAAGGTCGGGATTTTTTTTTCTCCCAAAAGACTGGAGTGATGAAAAAAGTACTCGCGAAAAAAAAAGCACAAGTTCGCGGATTAGATCCTAGCCATGTACATCCACTTGTTCTCTTCTTTCAATTACTCAGAAGCTCCATTCCTGAAAAATTGATATTTGAAACTTTTAAAATGGTTGAAAGTTATACATACCGCTGGTGAAAGTTTGAAGAAACCTTGAAAATTACTGCAGATTTTACGCCATAAATCCCATAGGAATTAATGACTATAAAGTACGCCATAATTAAATGAGCATCCCAAAGGGCACTTTTATAGGTGTTAATAATGTGTGTGATATTTCCGCAACACCCAAATTTTGCATTTATCATTCAGTGTCTCACATGGACTTTACTCATCTGGCTACATGAATAATCGATGCAAGTCTATTTCTGTCTCGCATCCATCGCTTGCTCTTTGTCTCAGCAGTGCCTTTGAGACCTTCATCTGTCCGCTGCAATCTCAAGTAATAACACAAATCACTAGTATTCGTTCCTAATATCAGGTAGGGCATTGTAGATGACGAATAGTGATTTTCCTTAGAGCAAGTCTAGGATCCATAAACACCTGAGTGCAGTACTATCCGGATTTATATTGCTCAGGACAGAAATTCTCTGTGAAGTTATTTGTATGTGAAGTATATGTATTTAAAGAGATATGGAAATATAGTTGTGCTAAATAGTTTAATGCGCAACATTTTTAATAATATCTCATACAAAAAATCAGTGTCTCACACTTTACGTATTAGGCCTAGTGGCCTGTTACGGAAGTATTAGGCTAATGGCCTAATCTTTCCAACCAAAGGGCTGCGTCTATACCGAATGAGCTATGGAGGCTCTTGGGTATCTGTAAAACTGATAATTAATCTAGTAGAGAAAAATTTAGGGAGCTTGCAATATAAAATATCACTTGCTATGTGAATAACTTCGATATTTTAAAGACGGATTCCTTAGAACAACAATTTAGGTTATTTCTTTTTACCCTAACTTTAATATAAATTGATTTAATATAAATCAATTTATATTAAATGTATTTTAAGGCACTGAATCTAGACTCTTACTATCCATAAGCGCCTGAAAGTCAGAATAGCTTCAGATATGTACAAATAATCTCATATTTGTTGGGATTATCAACAAATATGGGTTTACCAAAAAAAGAAAAACAAAATATACCATTAAGAGAGAGAGAGAGAGAGAGAGGACATTGCACACAAGCTTTCCTTGATTTTTGGAATGAATAACGATACAAATATTTAAAAATATTGCTACCCATTTAATTTCTTATCTGCAGCACTTGCGTTGCAAGGAACTGAACAGTGATGGTTTGAAAACGCTGCGCGTGTGCGTGTGTGTGTGGGCTTGCAATTTAATTAACATATGAATTTAACACGAAAAAAAAAAAATCTGAGATTGCATTCGAGCTTGGAATCTGCAATAACACCAGTGTCCCCTTTCCTATCACTCGAGATGTAGCAAAAGCTACACCATCACCAGAAGATATTCCGTTACTCTGAATCTCGTTCTTCCGAAGTAAACAGGAAGTTCAGACTAAAGCATTTAGGAAAACATGAAACTGTCAACAAACCTCAACATCGATTGAACAAAAAGAATTAAACAATCCTGTAAGAGATGTGAATTTATTTAAACAGCAATCGAATTTCCTGGTAGCTCGTGATCAAGAATGATTATTAACTTAAGGAACAAATATGGGATTACCAAAAAAAAAAAATACACCATTAAGCTAGAGAGAGAGAGAGAGAGAGAGAGAGAGAGGACATTACACACAAGCTTTTCATTGATCTCAAGAAAATATTTCTGCTTCCATTGCACTTGAATGACCACTTGGTAGTACAACACCAAGTGGTCATTCACACTTGGATTCGCCGATAGTTTTTCGGTATATATGAAACTCATAGATTCGTAGTTCTCGATCTTAGAGTTTTGCTTACTGGCAGTTGAACAACAAGGGATTTGTATCCCCTTAATTATTATGAAGAAAAAGTATATTTAAAAAATAGTTGATTAGTTGAACTTGTAAAGTACTGTTCAGTGGATATTTTCGCATAATCATAACGAAATTACTTCAGGTCTACTTCTTTTGAATTTCCTTAAAAACAAGATATTTTTTATCAGAACAATTTGCCAATAAATTAATAACATTCCCTTCCACACACACACACACACACGCGCGCGCGCGCGCGCGCGTCCGCATGCGTGTGCGCTTAGATATCAAGTTTTAGGTATACATTAAACAAATATTATTTATATTTTTTTATCACGTGCTATTTAAAGGAAAATTAACATTTTTTCTTCATTTTCCTTCGTAGTATTGATTGCCATTAACTGCAAGATTCAAAACCGTTTTCTTTTGATTATAACCTTAATAACGGAGAACCGGCTGCCTGCTAAAGAAAATATTGTCAGACAAGCTAAGACCCTTTATTTGCAGGAGGCTCTTTTAAAGTGTCAGGCTTCCTTCATCCTTTTCACTATCACCCCATTAAGTTGATAACTTGGCGGTCGCAATGCTTTTCAGTTGTGAAGCACAAATGATAAATCAATGGGGGCACTTTCCTTTACAGCGCTACCTTTTTTTTTTTTTCGGCATGATTGCGCATCATTTTTAATAACAGTTTAACTGTTAAAAGGTGCTCGGTTCGCAACGGTCTGCAGTCGGTATGACCTTCTAACCAACCACACAGAATAACGGTGAGATGAGGTGTTTTGTTACAGAAGATGTTCCTTTCTTTTCCATACTATTCTTAGGTGGTAGTTAGTCAGCGCGGAAAACAAAAAAGGAAGCAAAAATGGAAACAAAGAGCTACATTGTATGCGGTAAAACAATGAGCGAGGAGAACAAAAAACGATATTGGTGATAAATGAGAAGAAAGTGAAAGAAAATTATATATATACAGTATATATATATAGACAAACATACACAACATTTTCCTGACTGCGTTCTCTTCAGATGATAAACAGTAATATTTCGTTAGTATAACTTTCATTCTTTCAACAATAAACAACTTGCTGCTTACATCACTATTAGTTTGCCATTATTCCCTATTGCAATTGTCAGTTTGTCATAATAATTTTCACACCATTGTTCTGCGATGATCGTTCACTATTCTGATGTTTCTAATTTTATTGGAAACAACAGAATATTTACTTAAAATATCTTAAATTAAGAACATGTTAAAAGTCTACTTCAAAATCAATTTTAAACATATTTTTTAGGTATTTGAAGTCTTGTTTTCAAAAACTTGTAAAAGTTATAGTGAATTTAATATTTATATCACTTACAGTTTCAATAAGGCACTTCGATATGGTAAGAATATAAGAATATTATTATCGTTTTATTTTTATGTTTATGACATGTTTTTTTTTTTTCATTTGGTTTGAGCAAAGAACATGTAACCATGATCTGAACGACAGACACCCCATTGAGATTGTGGTGAATGCTCCAGTAAAAAGGTACTATACGCAATAAAAGGGCAGCCCAAGTTGAGACACTAAATATACAGGAGCATTGTCATGGTGAAGTTTCTAATCAATGAATGTGATTTTCTATGTTTAAGCAGAATTCGTGCTTCATCCAGCTTCCTTCTTTATTCACCGCATCTTTCACTTCTTTTTGAGCTTCTTTCTTTATATCGGAATAAAGGACGTCTTTGAAACTTGTTTATATTGTTCTCTAATAGCGCAATCATTATTACATCTTAAGTGGCATCTTCGTATTGAAGAGGCCCCAAGAACCAAGTGCAGGGGAAACGTTCCCTATATATTTTTGACTGTAGATATTGCGGGTGTTCACGGGACCGGTTTTCTTGTTCTGAGGGACAAACAAACCCCAATTTCCCGGTGAAAAAAAAACCCTTTACCGCTGTATGAGACCGGTTAACTCACCTTTAGTCAAAAGAGACCAGATAAAAGTTCCTCACGTCATAGACGGGGAATCGAACAGAGGTCTTTCTGACCAAAGGGCTTCGTCTATAACGACTGTGCTACGGAGGAACTAATAGTGCAATAATGAACGAAAATAACTTGCAGATGGTCTGGCGTTACTATGTGTTCAGTAGAATCACCTTTCAAGAAAGAATGGAGCATTTAGAAAATGCATAAACTTTATATTCTTGATTTCATGGATAATTTCATAGAATTTCAATGTGGTTTTATCTTAGTAGAAAACAAATTTTGCCGTACAGGTAGTCGCATTTACATACACACCACAATTTACTGTATCGCAATCAAATGTATGCCATTCTTTTTACACATCAAGCCATTGTGGTGTGTAATAACGGAACTTTTCTCCCTTTCCCTTCTAGAACATGAAGACTCTTTATAAGGACTTTTCAGACGAAGTTGAGTTACTCGGTCTTATACGGTGATGAAGGATTTCCTTCCTGGAAACTCAGGTTTTATATCCTACAAACAGGCGCACATATTGGATAGACGTTATATATTAACTTCATACTCAAACAACAACATCAAGAAACTCCCGCTTTATTGAATCCTCCCTGCGACTATTGGAAGGACAGCCTTCTCCTTGACTTGGGTCTGAATATTCAAAGACTCAATGATCGTTTTCTAAGCAATTCAACGTAAGACGAGTTTAGGTTTCAGGTTGAGGCGAATTTTGATTTTCGTCGGGAAACCGAGACGTATCCAAGAACAACAAAATAATGAAAAAGAAAATTATCCATAGCAGACGGACAAAATTCATTACATCTGATTGGCGTTAGCCGTTTCGACGGTAATTCTAAACTTTCATCGAAATTCAATCCCTTCCTGTTTAAGTGATTCTCCGTAACATAAATAGGTAAAATTGCAGTCTCATATAATCTCAGTTTCGATGATAAAAATGGCATCTAATCACGTTCAGTGCGTCAGCAGCATTATTTTGAGTTTCTTCATTGGAGCCGTCGAATTAAGTTCTCGTACTTGTCATCCAATACTCCCGAATATAGCGCAAACCAAGCCAGTCAAGTCACTAAAGTCTTATCCCAACGACAAATTGTTCAAGGGAAAAGGTTCACCTAGAACGACACTCCTGTATCAAGTAATTAACCATCAAGCAGGTTTGCATGTGATTAACGTATGACGTCATCAGCGTAGTGACACCTTCTTGTCGGATTACTGTAATTTATGTTACATGACACTTTCCTGTAGGATGCGGAACTGAAGGTTCAATCCCTGACAAGACAAAAGGATAGTTAGAAAGAATTAAACCGCCGCCTACTTCTTTTCAAAAAATTTACTTCCTGTCTTCTGGTTCTACAATTTCACTTGCCTTTTTTTTTTTGAGACTAAAATGAATTATAATTAATTTTTGTCCTCTAAATATGCGTTTCCACTTCTTAGCTTCTTTTTCACTCACTCATTTGTTTGGACTTTCCTTGTATTTTTTTTTATTTTCTTCTCCCTTTTTTCCCTTTTTTTTTTTCCTTTACTCGCTACTCTTTTGCTGTTCTCTTTCTCCCCCTTGCCAACTTTTTCCTTAGCACGTCATTTTTTTCTAATATATATACATACTTAAACATCACTCTCTGTGTACAGAATATTTACAGTATTTCTCTATTCTGGGATGCTTCTGTTATTCACCATCGATTTAAACTTTCATTTAATATTTTTCGTTAACCAAACTGCGATGTTAATCGGATTCCTTGCGTTGAACACTCATGATATTCTTAATATAATTGCAGTTATCTGTCTATCGTTTCATACTATTGTTGTGAAGTAATGCCAAATATTAGAAAGCTTCTCTCTCTCTCTCTCTCTCTCTCTCTCTCTCGTGCGAAGAAAACATCCACGAGTTTTTGTGTTTGTTTTATTTTAATTTTACACAGCGGCGACAAACAAAAGGGAAAGAAAAAGTTCAGTTGCCGAAATAGCGAATCCACAGGAGTAATACATGCAACCTTGAGATAGCAGAATAGAAAGGTCTCCTATCTGTGCCACCACTAAAGATCAATACCGAGTTCTGTCCGTGGTTATAAAAAAGGAAGTGCAGTAAAGAAATTCCGGCAGACCAAGCGGAAGGAAAAAATACTTTCTCCGTTTAGAGCAGGCTACGAAGGAAGAAGTGGCGTCTAAAGGCTCTTCTAAAAATAGCAACAAGGAAAGATTCGCTCTTGGATGTTCGGGGAATAGTTCAGAACTGATGAAGATGGCTGAGAGAGAGAGAGAGAGAGAGAGAGAGAGAGAGAGAGAGTCATCCTTTATCATCACGTAACTTTAACACATTGTTCAAATAAGCGGTCAAAGTTGATACGCCCTGCGATAAAACAAAACAGGCATGCATTTTCTGGGCAATATTAAGTTTAAACAAAATCCTGACGCCTAAAAGGATGCCGGTAGCGGTGAGGTTACAGTTTAAATTTAGTAAACAAATGCCGTGCTAATGAAACCGAATTCAAAATTTAATTAATCTAACACACTCATACACGTATGTTTATTACTGTACACATACGGTATATATAAATATACGTACGATGCTAGTGAGAAATATATAACAAAAGCGTTTGCAATGCCAAAAAAAATGAAATCACATGGCTTACCGTATATGACTGCAATAAGATACATCTAACGTTGATTGAAAACTGCCATTACAACAGAACAGTATGGTGACATTCAAAGTTATACAAAGTCAGTGTTCGTCCGTCGTCAACCTTGGACCTTGAAGAGATTGCTTATGATTAACCGAGGTGCAGATTTATGAAAAGATTAATACTATTATTAATAAGATTCTTTGAATCATATAACTGGATCTCTGAAAGAATAAAAATGGTTAGACTTAAATTAAATAAGAAATTTATTACAATCATAGGAATATATGCACCTGAAGAAAGGGAAAAAATCGGAAACAGAAGAATTCTATAAAAATCTCCAAAACGTAATTCAGAACACAAATAAACAAGATTACTTAATCATTACAGGAATTCAATTTCAATGCTAGAATTGGATCAAATACATTTAAAGATTTAATTGGTAATCAAAGAGAAAACACCATACATAATAATGGAGGAGAACTCAGGGAATTTGTGGCCTATAATAATTTGAAAATCACGAAAGCTTTTTTAAACATAAAGATATACATAAATAAACATGGAAAGCCAGAGGATACAAAGGCATCATTTACTATATAATAATGGGTGAAAAACTAAAGATGATGCTAAGAAATTGCAGGGCATACAGAGGATTCAATATTGACTCAAAGCATTATTAATCAGTACTATTAAGATCTCAAAGAAATAGAAACAATACAAGAACACAAAAACAAAATCAGGAGCAATTTAAGATAGAACTGTTACAGCAAGATAGTATCAAAGAACTATATCAAAGAAGACTTACAAAATCATACAAAGAAAATAAATGAAGATAAGATACAGAAAATGAATGGCAAAACATTAAACAAATAGTAAAACAAGCAGCATATGAAGCCATAGGAACATAACGGCGAAGAACAAGGAAAGGACTCAGAACCTGAAACCCAGAAATAGAATATTTAATAAGAAAGAAAAAAGAAATGTACCTTAAAGGGTTAAACAACAGAACCATAGGAAATGAGATAGAATATAAAAGAATCAGAGTAATAACAAGAAGAGAAACTAGGAAAAATCAGAAGACAGGACAGGGAAAAATTTGTATCAAGATTAGAGCATGACATAAATGGACCTCAACTAAAGAGCTATAAAATAATAAAAATATGACTCAAGAAACAAAGGATAATCTACAGTTAGAAGGCCCCTCCACAAAATAATGGACCAATCACTACGCCCAGTTTCTAAACAATAATAATCAAATTGAAATGAAACAAGTAATAAGTCAAAAAACAAATGAAGAACTAATACAGTTAAATGATCTAAAGAAAATATTGGAAAAACTAAAAAATAGAAAAGCTACAGGAGAAGATGGAATAAATTCAGAACTATACAAATACAGCTCTAAACCATTTCAATTACGATTAACATGCAAGTCATTTCTAAACAGAATATGGGAAGAAGTAAACATCCCACAAGAATGGAAGACAGCAATAGTCATAAACATATTCAAAAAGGGAAACAGAAAGGATTGCGGAAACTACAGAGGAATATCCTTATTAAATACGTGCTATAAAAATATATATAATTAAAAGTAAATTAAAACCATGGGCAGAGGAAATTATTGGAGTAGAACAATGTGGCTTTAGGAAAGGAAGATCCTGCACAGAGATCCCACATTTACACTCAAACAGATTATAGAAAAAAATAATATAATTTCGCCTGCCAACATATACGACCTTTCTGTATTATGAGAAAGCATACGATCAAATCAACAGAACAAAATTAATCAATCTACTGTATGAATTGAAAGGTCCACCTCAAACCACAAAAGCAATAGCAAATAACGGAAGAATTTCCATATATATATATATATATATATATATAAACTTTCAAAAGAGTGGAGGAAAAATAAAATCATAGAAATTAAAATAGGAAATAAAGAATTAACCAGCCTTTTGTATGCTGACGATCAAGTTATTTTTGCTGAAAATGAAGACCAATTACAGGAACATCTGCACGTATTGAACAAAACAATAAAATAGTATGAAATGAAAATCTCAATAAATAAAACGAAATCAAAAGCATTTCAAGGTAAAGAAATTAAAAGACGCAAACTAGTCGTCCACAACAAAGTAATAGAACAAACGAACAAATTTAAATATCTACGAAATTACATAAGTCCCAATGGAGAAATCGACATTGCATATAAAAAGCAAATGCAAAAATTCCTAACAGTAATCGGAACTTTGAATAGACACTTCAGTAAACAAATGTCTAGAGCAACCCAAATAAAATCATATAAAATAACAGCCAAACCAATTTTGAAATATGGTCTTGGGGAGAACGAGATAAAAGGCAAGTGTAAACTGCAGAAATGAAGTTCATGAGACCGCTCGCAGGCTATAAAAGAATAGACAAGATAAGAAATAAGAAAACAATTATCCATAATTAACATAATCCATAATAATAATATGGATAATTATTGGCATAATGATCCATAATTAACATAATTCTGTTATCCAGAATAACAGAAGACATCACAAACTATAGAAAGAACTGGAAAACCTACGTAAAAAGAATAATGATGACAGATGGCGCAAAATATTGCCCAGAAATATAAACCAAAGGGACATTGATCAAGAGGAAGATCCCGGAGGAAATGGACTGAAGAATTTTTAAACCCTTCACAACGTTACATCCAAACAATCGCCTAACACGCGAAACCAAAAAGAAAAAGAAGAAGAAGATAAAATTCTTACATTCAGATATTTCTGTGTAATCTCTCTAGTCTCAAATAATTTCGAACATAATCTTGAAAACCAAATATTTGTACAGAAATAAAACGGAACTGGAGCATTTTAGCGAAAGAGAGACCTTTCTGTTTACAATTATAGATTCTGAAGGATTTTAAATGTTAATAAAAGTAACTTTCATTAACATCGATGAAGCAATTATTGAAAAATATGTATGGAGACTTATACGCAAACTAATTTCTTGCATTCCGGTTATTGTCGTTGGAGTGCGTCTGTGGTCTGGTTTCTATATACAGTCATCCCTCGACTTACGTCCGGGTTCCGTTACACCCGGCAGGACGTAAGTCGATACATTAAACCAACAGAGTTATAGGGGTTATGGACTTAACAGTAATAAGTATACTGTCATTTTAATTTTTAAACCTTATTATAAGACTGTACTGTGTGATACTGCCACTATAAAACAGGAGAATAATCACCCAAATCTTCCTCTACAATCACATGTTCATTACTTTCCCTGCGTGAACGATCAGGCTGTGGCGCTTTTGGTGTAATCTTTGTTTGTTTGATTTTTTTGATGAAAATACCCAAAGTGCTTTGCTTATTCCTCTTCTTTCTTTCATCATAAATTTGTTCATAGCAAGCAGATGCATCATGTACTTTCTTCGTTTCTATTATTATGTCGCTTTCGACATTGGGATACATGTCTTCAGCTATTTTGAGAACATCACTAACTGCAAAGAAAATTTCCGCAAGACCCTTCACTGTAAATTAACTATCTCTTTCTGTTTCTCTTTTCCCTCTTGATTTTCTCGTGTTTTTTTTTTCTCTTTCCGCAACAGTTGTTCCTCCAGTTCGACCAATTCTCTGTTGGTCAACTCTTCAGAAGAACTTTCTATGAGTTGAATTATGTCGTCATCATTCACTTCGACATTTAAATAGTTTGCTAGTCTCACTATTACAAACTTCCAAAATCATGCAGAAACCTTTTTAATTTATTTTTCCATATGCCACTCATACATTGAGGGATCACTTCGTCCCAAGCCACGACAATATTTTTAATAGCATGATAAATATAAAATGTTTTCCAGAATTGCATGAGAGTCTGGTCATTTCCTTCAGTAGCATAAATGGCTTGTGAAAAAGTTCTCCAGAGAAAATAAGCTTTAAACACTGCAAGAACAGCCTGATCCATCAGTCGGATCAATGAAGTAGTGTTTGGAGGGCAGAAACATGACCTCGAACTTGATGAAGATCACTGCTATGTCATATAAGACGGATGACCTGGAGTATTATCTAGAATTAATAAAATTTTTAATTCCACATTTTCTTTCACACAATAGCGTAGCTTTTTATTTCACTCGCATAACAGCTGATTAAGACATCTTCAAACAATTTTTGAGTCATCCACAACTTCTTATTGCGCCGATAATGAACTGGGAATATGCTTCCTAACGTTTTTGAAGATTCGTGGATTCTCACTGTGCCATATCACAAATGGTTTCAGTTTACATCCAGCCATTACCCGTAACAGAATCGTAATACGGGCATTAAGAGCTTTGAAACTAGGTATAGATTTTAGCTTTTCGTGGATGAATGTCCGCTCGGGCATTTTTTTCCGAAACAAGGACTTCTCATCCATATTAAATATGGATGAGAATAATTTTTCTCTGTATTAATTTTATCCAATTTTTCCACAAACTCCTTGGCAGCCTTCTCAGCACTTGCAGATTCCCATTATGCAGCTTAAAACACTGCTTGAATCTCATGAACTAACCGGAAGAAGTGTTGAATTCGTAGTCATAATCGGGTTCTGCTTTCTCCTTCAACACATGTTGAAGAGACTTAGCGGTTATGGGAACAGTGCTAAGGGGTATGCGCTTTTGGTTCAGGTCCACTATCAATGATGCAAGTAGCTTTTCTATATCACCGATAGGACCTTGCCGTTGCTTCGTCAGTATCGTCGACTTAATGGAAGCAGATCCTTTCACAGCGTCTACGATTTCATCCTTATTTTTCAAAATGGTCGTCGCTGTAGAATGAGACCATCCGAAGTCATGTGCGATCACAATGACGGGCTTACCAGCTTCATGTTTTGCTTTATAACTTGCAACTTCGTTTCAGGTTCAATTGCTCGCCTCTTTTCCTGTGATTCTTCACTAGGTTTTTTGATTGTGCATGTAGGGCCATGTTGCACAAAACATCGCGAAATATTTAATGATAAATACACGAATAACCTATTTCTCAAACACAAAATCAACAGCGGAACTGTTGAAGACAAGTGCCAACTGCCGAGGAAGATTGCCGCTGAAAGCGCTGTTGCCATTGTGCATGTTTTACCTTACGCTCGCTTGCGTCTTGTTCGAAAGCATATCCAAAAATGTTATTTATTCCCTTATGGGATCACGGACGTATCTTCCAAAGGACGTAACTCGAACGGACGTAACGAGGCATGACTGTAATTCATTTCGTTTACATCAGCGGTGATATGTGGCCTCTCTCGACGAATCCTTGACTTCCTGAAGGTCTTTGGTAATAATAATAATAACAATAATAATAATAAACTAGATATAACCAGTTGATGTATATATAACATGAGAATGGGCTGATAATAAGTTGCGATGTTTTCAGCTAATTTCCAAATAAAACGTTTTGGATCTTCGAATTGGTGACAGTCAGAAAGAATTATATTTTTAGTCGAAGATCCTCATTGCTGAGAAAATGAAGTAGACTTCTCCTAAATGTTACCGAAGTTTTAGTTTGTTCTGTAGAAAATTACTTAGGAGGTTCTTTCATTTACTTCCATTTACTTTTGTTGTTGTTGGTAACTAGCAACAATAATTGCTCTTTCCGTCTATGGAGATTTTTGATTATCAATTAATATTTAAAAATTAACGTTTTTTTTTTTTTTTTTCATTTTAGAAGATGCGGTATAAAAACTTCATAATGTATCAGTTTGATTTTCGCCTCCTTTTTCTGCTTCTGTTGTAGTTAATATTATTTATGAGCATTTTTGAGTGCGAACATTGTAGTTCAATTACGTTTTTTTAATTCTTTTAATTATAAATAATAACTCTTAATGGATAGATTTCATCGGAATTAACAGAAAACCTAAAGAACTGTACATACTTAGTGTGTAATTTGCTCCGTTTTACAAATTTAAGAGACTAATGAAAAGAAGACTCTCCGCGTGATATTTCTTTCTGCATCCTACTAGACACTGATAGTAATCCGC
Source organism: Typopeltis vanoorti (assembly GCF_054136105.1). Classification (NCBI taxonomy): domain Eukaryota; kingdom Metazoa; phylum Arthropoda; class Arachnida; order Uropygi; family Thelyphonidae; genus Typopeltis; species Typopeltis vanoorti. Next base: position 92,723,175 of record NC_143550.1, on the reverse strand, counting down.
TATGATGCTACAGTTCTTCATCCTTAGCCATCATTAGTAATTTAATTCTTCATCACAACAATCTTGTCGTTGCGGATGGCTATGAGAGACTTGACAGAAATTATGCTGGAAATAATTTGTTTAAGTTTAATCTTATTATCATACTCCTTCCTGTAAGTGGCATAATTTTTTTCAATATCATTTCAATATATTTTTTCAATATTTTGAAATTAAGATAAAAAAATGAACTTTTCGAAGCTAAAACGTGAAACAAAAAATCCTAAATAGAATGCTTTATTCTAAATCAAAATTTATTCTATGGAAAAGTATCTGTTATAATTTTATTTATAAATTACATATGCATTGAATTACAAAATACATCATACTCAGAAAATTACCGTATAATTAAATAAAATTAAACCACGATCAAGTTATATAAAATATGAATTTTAATTATAAACGTTACAAACATAAAAGATTAAATGTAATTTTTATAATTAGTTACGCGAGAGACTGAGCTCGCTACAATTAAGGGGTCTGGTGTGATTCCATGAAAATTCATCGAAAACCGTTAATCGAAAGAGACTTTACCGAATGGCAATTCATCGAACGTCAGTTCACCGAGAAAGCAATTCGTCCAATAAACAATTAATCGACGAATTGCGTTTCGACAAATTGTGTGTTCCATTAACTGTTGTTCGATTAACTGTGTTTCGATTAATTGTTTATTCGAGTAATTGTTGTTTTTTTCTCTCGATAATTTTCCTTTCAGTGAATTATCATTCAATAAATTGCCTTTTTCGATGTATTTTTGGATGAATTTTCTGGATGCCGTCTAGAGATGGAAGAGAAGACATTGAAAAATAAATAAAACTTGAAATCTCTGAAGCATAGGCTACGTGAAAACCTAAACAGAAAACTAAAATAAAAAAAAGATTTAATAAACTGATATTGAACTTTTCTTTATTAATTTCTTCGGTGTGATAGTGAAAACAATCAAACTGTTATACCAGCAGTAGACCTACCCGATTCCTACACTTCTTATTTGAAACTTAAACCAGAATATATCTTAATTAAGTGAGTTAGTTGATCTCTAAAGAACTAATTTAGTAAACATCTGCAATTATTTTTGTGATTCATTTGAAACTAAACAGCCTGCGTTAATTTCTAAAGGTTCGTTAATTGTTGATTGAATTGTTAATTGTTGCATTATTAATTGCAATAATAAAACTGAATAATCTAAGAATAGAGAAATCTAACAATTAAGCGATCAAGCTGTCTTTTGTTATGAAGGAGAGGTAAATAGGGCAAAGGGAATTAATTATAAACGAAGTACTCGTCTGATATTAAAAGAATGAGACGCAAAGTACGAGCTACGATGAAGTTTAATTAAACAAATCGTCCAGATTTCTGATAATTGAGTTACTTGATGTGAAACTTCTACGTGAACGTTTTGTTAAAATCCCCGATGACAGCTGTTAAGAATACCGTGTGGTGAGAAAGGTTATCTGTTACCATTTTAGATTATACTAGTAGACGCCTAACCAATCTTCGCCACGTAATACATTTGCATGCTTTGTTCTTATACGGAAAGTGATTAAAATTGCAAAAAAGAGACTTTCAGACTTCTGACAAACAGCAATTTATTCCTAGTCAGCCGCTCGTGAAGGTATCTCTCTCTCTTGCCATGAATAATTGAAAGCCCTTTTATGTTATGCCACTCTCACATTATTCTGAATTAGCCAAGCGTTTTAAAGGGTTCAAGGAAACGAAAGCGGCTTCTGCAAGAATGCGTTTGTTTGTTCATTTAATGAGTGCCGTCAATGTGATGTTTTTATTTCGGTCTTGTTTATTCACTTAATAAGAAGATACTTCATGCTTCGACATCACTGCTCGTTAATTTCTTGAGTATGTTCTTTATAAATAATAGATCATTGATTGTTCCACTTAAAATGCGGCATAGGTGAATCCTACACTGATTCACCTACACCGCATTATTGTGTTAAACTAGATCAACCGTTGATTTTCCCTTTCAAATAAACAATTCGCATTGAATTGTTACATTGTTACGTCCACCGCTTTAGTAGGAAATCAATTACAATTGTGGGTCCGCACGGTTAGCCTAGTGGCTATGCGCTTCGCAACCATATGCCTAGGGGAGTGTCCTGGGCTCGATTCCCATCGCCGACGTGAGGAGCTTAAGGATTTTCCTCAGCCATAGCCAAGTTAGCCGGTCTTGGGCCTGGACAGCAGGGTTCTCCCCCTTCCAGTTTATCTGGGGTTTTTCATCCCGCAAACAGGCAAACCGGCCCCGTGAACACACGGATCTACAACCAGAAATACTTAACCCCCCCCCAAGAGGGGGGGGCTCATCTCGCCCCAATAGGGACGGAGGAGAAAAGGGAGGAATCTCCATACGAATAAATAAATAAATTACAATTGTTAAGTTGACTGTTATTGGTAGGAAATCAATTGTTGCAATACTTCTAACAATACAGAGTAGCATTGAATTTCTATTAGTAGAGATAACCTGAAACAGTAAAACATTATTTTCCAAATGATTTTGCTAAACATGGTTAATTTCGACAATTATTTCGTGGCATACAAAAAAATATGTAAAAAGTGTATATAATCGAAGACATCTCAAACCATATCATATTACTTAACCTTCTGCCGGTCGTGAGAGCGTCGCTCTACCAAGCGAGCATCAGGTTACCAGACTACCATTTCCCACAGTTTCCAGTTACTGATGAGCCTATTTTTATAAGTAGATGAGGGGCACTAGCACTGACACATTTGATGGAGCGATCAATGACGTGACCGAAGCTGCATCATGGTCAACATTTTGGTATTTCTCCACGAGTTGTTTGAAGTATACTTCAGTATCCGAGTTTTATTTTTATTTATTTCCATCCCTATACAGTATTAGTTTTTTATTCAATACTTTCGTACTTAAAAGTAATATTTAATTAAGCAGAACCTAGACACGAATTATATTGAACTGACAGAGAGAGAGAGAGAGAGAGAAATCAGTTTTCATGCAAATACAAAAAGTGTTGAAGATTTAATTAATATTTATTTAAATATCTATGTTACATGGGAATCTCGCTGGTGTGTACATCAGCGAGATTCCCTTGAAAATAATTGGCTGTTTAACCTATCCACATTCGCTGTGTTGCTAAGATGACTTTAGTGTCACACATGAATTCATAGAAACATGCTGATTTACGCGTTGTTGAAAAGATAACTTCACTCATGAATTCAGACAAGCATGATGTTTTATCAAGTCATTAAAATATTTGAAATTTGATTGTACCATACCTGATATTATACAATTCACAACGGATTTGTGCATTTATGAATTAGCTAATATACAATAAATAAAGACAGAACAAAATTATGAAACTGAAGGCTTTGTAAAGGAAACCCAAATGTGAAAGGAGATACGATAATGAAGCGTGCATTAAAATATTATCTTCATCCGATGTTATTTTGTCATACTGCTTTGATCTTCAATCAGATGCTTCGATCTATATTGGAAACTAATATTTTTTTCACCTTCCCGTGGTAGTCGAACTTTGGCATAACCAGCAGTTTTTTTTCTCAGAAACTCAGCTTTTAATCCCGCAACTCAAAGAAAAAAACAGTGACATTCATAATATTACAGACAATAATATGATTGTTAGGACTTAGGACCACGAGATGGTTAGAGGCCCTGATTCGTTAATAACTCGGATTCACTATCAGGTAAGCCATGATGGATGGGGCTGGCTGTACTTTTATCTTCAAAATGTTAGTTAAGGCTTTTAAAGAAACTTTGCTTTTTCCCATTTGGAAAATAAAGGACATTAACGTATTTATTTATTTATTAAATGAATTATTAAAACATAAACTATAATATAAAAATAAATATATAAGTTATTTTTAAATTTACTGGTATATTTTTATTATATTTCGAAATAATAAAGAATGAACAAATTGTTATTGACACGAACAAAAATTATTAATAGCATATTCTTATTATTTTCGTTTTAAATTTGAGATTTAAAACGAAACTTTTCAATTTTTTCAACTTTTCATTCATTTAAACATGAATGAAAAGTTGATGCTTCTTTTGTATCTTCTGTTCTTATTTTCTGAGAGTTACAACAACTCAGAAAATTTACAGATCAATGCCTTTGAGACGACTGGTAGTCTACTGATCAAATGCCCAATATATGGTTGCTGCATTCGCCATTATGGTGTAGTTAGGTTTTATTTAACTGCATTATAAAGATTAATATTTTCGCTGTCACTTTCTACTTTTTTATGCTTGTTTTGTTTTGATTTACTCTACAGGAAATGCTTCTATTGATATAGCTAAAAGCATCAAAGTAGTCAGAAATAACTTTGGAAAAACTACACTAGAAGGTCAAATATAGCGAGTTCCTACCATAGCCTACGGTCCATGTACAATTTGGCGGTGATTGCTAAAACGGCGCAGTTTTTATAACGCTCAAATGGATAAACAAGCAAACAAACAAAAATATTTCTTTTTATATACACTTGGGACTCGTACTTCCATAGGAAGTATCCATTGCTCAACACTACCCTCAGGCTGCGCAAAAAAAGTAGATCTAGACAGTGAACAGGGGTTGAAGATCGTAATTTATTTATTTATTATTATTATTATTATTATTATTATTATTATTATTATTTTGAATAACTGAAGGTTTCTTAAGAAACGCTGTGTAGAAAAAAATATTCCATAGCATAGAGGTAGAAAGTATGAAAAAGGAGAATAAGAAGTTGGTTAGTATGTTTGGAGCTGCACAGTGAGTTGACCAGCTGCTGATCGTGTGTTTATATGGGTTTCAGGGAAAGTGGAGAAATGATGTCATCCAGTTTGGCAGAACAGTAGCTATGAAAATGCTTGTTGAAGAAGAATAAAACAGAAAATGTCCACGAAACAACGGCTGGAATTAGACTAAGAAAAGAGTCACCAATTAATAGGATCGCTCTTCTCGAGAGCATGAAGCAGTTTTAGAAAGAGAGAGAGAGACAGAGAGAGAGAGGAAGTGATGGGGGTAGGACTTATTAAAGTTTTGAACAGTAATTAGGAACTGCATAAGTAATAAAAAGTGGCTTGATCAGTAAAACGATATCTGGTATTGGGAGCTATGGCGATGATGTGCTTATAGGAGAGACTGAGAAAAAGTAAATCAGTCCAAGAAGGGATATCTCATTTTTCATGACGATTTAAGTATTATCAAAGTTGAAGAGAAGTGACGTACAGTCTCTCTTGAGAGAAAGAAGACAGTTTTGCGTTTTGGTGGTATTTAAGTTAATAAAGGCTGTCCTTATTGAAATATAGTACAGAGTTTAAGGCATTACTCATGAAATATCTTATGGCTTGGGATGATACGTGAGCATCAAGGTTTATTGAATGAAAAACACCAACAAAAGGTTCTGAGTGTGCTGTTCTGAACAAATGACACGGTGTGAACGACCCAAGAGGAAATTGGTGATCGTATTTCAAACGGTGGAAGATAGACAATCTGATGGTAATACCGTATCATGTCTTTGTGCCAGACTTGATTAAAGAATCTTGGCAATAGCAAGAACAATCACAAGGATTTCACCGATCCTTTCAAAAACCACATCTTGTAAAGTGGTCTGAATTTTTCTTGGAAAATGTAAGATGAATGCCTCCATTACAGTAAATATTATTTCAGTTTTTCAGAAGGAGGGAGTCTCTTTATCAAGAAGCAAAACAAACCATTAAAAGTAATCATGTAGAAGTGATGAAAGCTCCTACTCAGTGCTAGAAAGAGAACTAGGTGGACACCGCTCATTCTTGTACATTTACCTGCAAAAAGATCAAACTTTACAAACCTTTTTATAAAGTTTTAACTATATGAAAAATGCTCTAAATTTATTTTCCAAAACGTTAGAAGTATCGCAGCTTTAAAAATAGAATGTAATTCATTTAGTTTCTCTGAAAGTTTATGGGATAAACGGACATCATAATATGATGCATGCAATACTTCCTTTCAATAAAAGAGGGGGTGTACTTAATATAATACATTAACTGAAGTAAGATTTTTTTTTCTTTTTGGTCCTGTGGAAACACTTCCGTTAACATCCTTGATTAAGTGACTTGAAAGCGAATTCATCGGTTACCGGTCGCTATTCCACCAGGAGAGAGTCGCTTCCGTTAATGAGTCAGCTTGTTAATAGCAACACTTTTCATTTTTTCCAACTTTTTTTTTCTCGTTACTTCTACAAAAGCTTTTCTATTTTAGTTAGAAGAAAAGTTACTTAATTTCCATATATCGCTTGGTGATCAATCATCCGTTTTTGCAAAAGAAAAAAATAGGAAATTGAAAGTAAAAAAAAAAGAAAAGCACAGCATGAACTACAGTTAATTGACAGACCTAAAATAACTTTCGGATCATCGACAAGTATGCCTAAAAAGGTGGAGTGCACGGCCATCAATCATCGACCACAGTTAAAACGGAAAAGTGTCCCCCGGTATGGCTTTAGGACCAAATATTTACTGATTGAAATTGCCATATGAGCCTTCTAACTAGTGGTCACTGACAGTCCATTTGCAGATCATAAATCGATTCATGAAACTCTTGTAACGCAATATGTTCTACTCATTATGAGTATATATTTTGTTAAAAATAAATCTAGAACGAAAGTACTAATGTAACTTTAACTGCATCATAGAAAAACAACATATTTTTTTAAGATGTAATTTTTATAAACCTACTACTCACGAAAGGCAAACTTATCGTTTGTTTCCGCATTAATTTTAATATTATAATTTCGGTATTGAAAAGAGATTTTCTTTAGAAATTTAAAGTTACTTAGCATAAATATACTACAGGTATAATATAAGGCATAAGAGAAATGGCATTCAAAAAGCGCCCTCTTCTCTTACTTAGAAGCTACTTCTTACCCTTTATAAAAGTTTCTTACGTCTGTTCTGGAAGATGATGTGAGTTTCATCGGCTGATTTATGTCTCTCCTCTCTCTCATGCTAAATCATTTTACTCCTGACATACATTTTCAGGTTTATTTTTGCTTATTTTGCATGTATAGTATGGCGAAAAAAAAAACAATACTCAGTAATTACAACGATATATGTTATGGAGTAAACGGGTTTATTAAAAAAAGAAATATATGTTTACACATGATGATATGTACATCCATAACTATCGGTGGAATCTTGATTCGAATAAAGCATTAACGACGGTAGATTACGTGCTCGAAATGCGCACCTTGTCTTTCAAGACAGGTTTCGTAGTGCATATGAATGTTCTCTGTCATATTGCAGAACAAGGGTTGGACATTTGCTAGACATGTGGTGTTATTTTATCCCTTAATTCATCAAGGTTTCAAGGCGGGTCATGGTGGAATACCCATTCCTTCAACATACCCCCAAACGAAGGCATCAAGTGATGTGAGATCAGGAAAGCTGGAAAGATCGGGAATTCTGTACGTCGGAACCTCTCGATTAAAGCCATGATGACATTGTTGCTTAGGGCACGCTTACTGAAATGACGAACGAGATGCTCACAAACATGTCGTAGGCTTGGATCATTTGCTCTACCAGCTCCGTATGAACGAAAATAATGTTCAACAGTAAACGTCTTTTCTTCCAACGTCAACGCCATTGCAACAACTGAATGCAATGGAGTAGACTCTACACGTGCTCTTCTATTAAAGTGCATACAATCGAACAGCATATGTCATAGCGGGTGCACTGAAGGGGTATTGAAGTTAGGTTTTTTTTTTGTTGTTGTTTTTTTTGCCTGCGTTATACCGTACTTTAATGACAGTGATTCATCTAAACTGAATCAGCAGCTCCAGTATTTCTAAAAATTTGGTAAATCTGGAACACTCAACAACACCAATTTACATTGTAGTGTAATTTCATATCCGATGTGATGACAAACAGTATTTCTGTATCTATGACCATTAGAATATGTTAATAAACTTCTCTTTTCTACTATACTAAGATATAGCGTGAACACAATAATAATATAATTCTGCGTTATGATTGGTTACAGAATGAATAAACAGAATATCATATAGTTCATATTAAAAATTATGTTACCCAAAGATTGGAGAAAGAGGACGTAGACCACAACATATTATTTATGGAATTGATTTTTCCTGCAGTTGCCATAATACTGTATTTAGACTAACACTGAGTAAAGATAGAGTGTTGGCAATTTGCCATTCTATACTCCTCCTGGAGGTTTAGTAGGTATTGTTCGTAGAGCCACTAGTATGATGCTAGCATACGGGAGCATGTAAAGAACTGAAACAGCGTCTTTTTTGTAAAAGAACTGTGCTTTTAGATGAAAGTGTAATTTAAAATGTCTTAATCATTTCAGAACATCTTAATCAATAAAAAAAAAACATTTTATTATGCAGAGAGAGAGAGAGAGAGAGAGAGAGAGATTATAACGCTGTTCACTACCAATTTCATTCGATGAAGTTGGAAACTATTGAGAGGCCGCAATCTATAAATAGTTTGAGTTTGTTCTTCTGCTGCACTTTTCTAAAATTCCTTTTTGTCGTAAATGGGAAAAAAAAGTGGTTTCAAGGACATTAACATTAGCAGCTGAGTGCCATTAGTATTCATTTACTTTTATGACTTCGTCTAATAATTTCGTAATACAAACACATCGATTTATGTCAGTGCACTTATCTCTTGGGAAATATGAAGTCAGATCCTTGTTGTTTACTAGTGAAACGCTAGACAACCGCGTGCTCCTGTTACACCCCGTCCATCAGGTGGTGGCATTGTTGGGAGCTGATTTAGTCGAAGGAACTTGCGCTGTTTGAGAGAAAATAAAACTTGCCGGAAAGTTTGCATTTCGAGCATGCAGACGACAGCAACCTGAAGCGGAATTCGGAGCCACTGTCAACGAAGTTGTTTATCGATCTAATCACGACCTCTACTTCCACCACCCCACTCACCGCTCACCAACGAGTTGTTTAACGACCTTTCGATTTCCATTAAAAGGTAATGTTACATCGCTATGAACCTTTAATAACTTTCCCCCATCTAGAACGTCTACTGATTATTTCTTGTCTCCAGAACTGACTTTTTGAATTTAGAGTTTTTATGTCTACCTACTCTGTTTTTAAAACGGTAGAGATTAAAAATATATTGAGGATCAGATATTAAAAACAGAAATCAAAGCACAGTAATCGTACAATATATTTTTCGTAATCGACTTTGATGAAAATAAACTGAATTTATTTGTAAAAAAACGTTTTCCAGAAAATGACTTAAGTTTCTATGTTTATAAATAACATAAAAATATGCAATCCCTAATTCTCCATCTTCAGATTGCTTTACTTATTAATGAGTTAATCGAGTCCAAAGAAACAAAGTTTGAATTTTGAATTACGCGCTCGTCCGCAGTATGAGAGAAATTCGCTGTTTGGTCAAGCGATTTTATAGCGCAGTTTCATTGCATATTTCGTCTTTGGTTTTAAAGATCTCCGTTCGAATCCCGTCTGCGACTCAATAAACCTTTTTCAGGGCTTTGCAAGTGACAGTAAGTTAGGAGGTCTCATATGGGGATGTGAGGGTATCTCTCCAGGAAACTACTACAAATGTTACCTCAAAACATGCATATCGGCCAAAGAACATGCGCAGTTAATGATATAACTTATAACTTAATGATATATATATATCTTCTTTCTCCATGTCGTTGATTATTCCATACTCTTATAGAACCCTTGCAACGCTCCTTTTTTCGATTGCCCACAGCAGAACTCACTTGGCGGCAGACTCAGGTAAAAGCTTCCTAAGCCCGCTTCTCTTACGATTACCGACAACGGACCTCACGTAGCGCAGGACCAAGGAAAGAGAAGGTGAAAACTGTAAGACAAAGTCCTCCTCGACGTCTAGCCTTATATACGCCCGGACTTCCATTGTGGGAAATGTGCGCGTTTCTCGAACTTTTCATATATGATCATGTATTGATTTTCGGACATGATGACCTCATGCGCCACATTATTTTAACAAAAGCTCATCACAAGATTATTACAGACAAAATTAATATTTCTCTAAGTACATTCCTGTTAAAAAAAATGTAAAAGCGAACATAATAATGCACCAGTTTTCCAATGAGTTTATTGTGTTTTGTCGTGGTGGGGAGTGGGACGTTGGTAAAGCATCAAAGTATTATTAAATTTGTTAATTGTATGTGGTCGATTATCGTGGATATTTTATATTATTTTATCTCGTAAATATTAGCCCATGTTTCTGAAAGGGGAAATCTCCGTAATAAGAACAACACATGGTATTAATATTAATTAATTCCGACATCCACGCTTTCTAGCGAACCACTTCTTCCGCCACAAGAAACCACTGATTATGTTTGTTTGTGTTTGAAATTAGAAACCGCCAATTTTGTTTGTGGTGGTTGGCTGTATTCATTCATAGTCTATTGGTCTTCTATCTTTAGATTTTCTATTTGCGACAGTCTTTTTTGTTGCAAAATGAGAAAATATTAGTAAAAAAAGTATACTTTTCCAAGAAAAAAAACGCATTAAGATTTACGGAACATAGTCTGAAGTAGAATTTTCACTTGCTAACAACAGTTTACTTACTTTGAAAATTATTATTTATCACGCAGAGAGTAATTCAGTTTTCCAAAACGTTAGCTACTAAAGAAGCAGAAATTCAGGATTAATATCAAGTTCAGATAGCATCTCTATGAATGAAATCAATTGTTGTTTAAGTGTTGTTTTATTTTATTTTTATCACCTTTTAAAGAACAGTCTTGGACTTATATTCAACAATTAATATTCAGTATTGTTTGGAATCATAATTGGTCTCAGTTACAAGTTACTTTTTTTTTCCATATCTGTTTTTCTTTCACTAACTGAAAGGAATGTTCTTTACTTCAAGGATTTAATGAACAGCACTTTCAATATTCCATTAGATACCAATATCTAAACTTGTTTCCACTAGTTGCTTTCCTTTTTTAGAATATGCATGTTTTATGTGACTCCTATTCACGAAAGGTTATAAACCTTTAATATATTTGCTGTGGGCGGACGTTTCTTTATTAATTTTATAGTGTTTTTTATTATTTTTTATTCACTTTTATCTGATTTTTATCTGTCATTCATCACATTTTATCTTTATAAAATAAAAATGCACGAAGTTCAAGAATTTATTGCTGTTTTTATTGGTTACTTTGGTAGTTGAAATTTTCAGTGCGGTTCATTCAGTGTGTTCTAAACACCCTATTTTATATAAAAATTAAATATTTACATTAAAAAAAAATATTACACTATTTCTTTTCTTCAATTTCTTCATCCAATAATTAACGAAAATTAGTAGGAAACCATTTAAATTTCCGCAGAATTCTGTTAAACCTTGATATAAACCTCATCCTGATATAAAATTACCATCTCTGAATTATTACCGGCAGTATGATATTCTTCCACTTGTATAGCTGGAATCAAGTAATCCGAGTCGGCGATATCTAATTCCAGTGAGTCATTCATTAACTATGAGCATCCCTCTTGGGAGTGAAAGACACATGATTCACACCTTCATTATATGTTTCCTGGAAAACTAATTTGTGGCCTTGGATATTATATTAGACTTGTCGAGGAACAGGTCTAGCTCCGAACATTAGAAGGTAGGAACACAACTGGGTGGCGATGCTGTTTGGTAATATGAATGTCCAGCATGGAAAGTGTTGTTTACGGAGCAAAGATAGATAAAACGAAAATTTTCTAATGATGGCGCTAGACTTTTTTATTAGCTTCATGGTCGGAGGTGGGATCACTGACTTGTTTATTATGCATTTGAAAAAGCTTAAAAAAAATCCAGGTTAGAGCAGGATCTGTGGATTATCCTAGCCCTTAGTCTACCGTGAATTCCGAAGTATAATTATAATGAACACAGATCACTATACAATAAAAATTACAATAATTAAATCACAATAATTAAAAAAATAATCAAAGATTATTCTCACTAAAAATGTTTCATAATTAAGGTTCCATCAAATATCCTACACTAAATATAGTATATGATCTTTGATCATTTTAAATCTCGAAGTTGATTTCTTAAGAGTGAAAGGCGATTATGACCCGGGTCGCATTTACACTTTTGGAAACCCTAGGTGCAACATCATTATGAGGCCTCATTATAAAAATAAGTCTATTTCATTTAATCAAATTCATACGCTTTTTATTTTAGTTTATTGAAAATAAAAGTAAAAATTTCCATAACTCATTTTAATAAAATAAAAATAACACAACATTGGCATCTACATATTGGCATTGGCATATAAAACATTGGAAAATGCATTTAAAAAAGTATAAAAATTAATCGGTTCAAATTTAAATTACAAAATATTAATAAGTATTTTTTTTCTGGCTTTGGTTTTAGGAAATATATCTATAAAGTCATCATAATTAATCGAGTCCATTACATCTGATTCAATGCGGAGGTCACTTGTTTCATTTTGGTGCAAGCTGCTTCTTAAATACGGGTGATTTTTTATTCGTTTCAACACTGAAAACGAGTGTTTAGCGCTTGCATTTCAAATAGCCAATGTCGAAAATATTTTAAAAATTGTTTCTATATTCGAAAAAGTAGTTTTTCGATCGTTTATTAATTTTGTACATATTTTAATTGTAGAAGTTTCTTCATTTATCATTATTAAAAATTGCTTAACTTCATCAATAAATTTTCTGAGTCAATATCAGTCCCATTAGTTTATAAAATTTTATTAAAACTAGTCTTGTACTTGTCTTGATCCATATCTTTCTTCAAAAAAATGTCAAACATATCTAATATGTCGAAATAGCTTTTTGTTCTTTCATGAATTTCCAAACTTAGCTTATTGCAAATGACATTGAAAGCATTAACAATGAACTTTTCTTTCCCGTTTAATATAATCACATCGTTAGATTGTGAAACTTCGTCACATATTTTTTTTTTCGTTTTTTCACTCTCTTCTTCTCATCTTTAATGTTGTCTCAGCTGTTAAATTCGCTTCTTCATTTAAAGCAGCAAAACTATTTCTTATATCTAAAATCAAACCAACTAAATACTGTAACAAATTATTAGCTAACAACAAATCCATGTCGGGATCTTGTAGAGATTTTACTGGTAGCATTTATTCGTTGTAAAATTTTGTCCCACACACCTGTTAAAATTGCTCTTTCTGAATTGTCAAAATGTGGCCAATGAAGCTCTCTAATTTAGAAATAGGTTCTTCATGAGGAGAAATTGATAGTTCAAGTAATGCCTCTTGAATTTCTTTATATCCACGTTTCAAAGCCAACATCTCTTTAAATTGTTTACATAAACCTTCAAAACCGTTTCAAAGCCAAAGTCCACAAGAGCTGACATTCCTGCGGACTATCTCGTTTCACTAAGTCTTTTAACTGTTAAAGATTTTTTTCTAAATGTTTAAGGAGTAGACTCCATCTTCTTGTTGAAGATGAAAAGTAATTATTATATATATTTTGAATAAAACAAAAATATTGCACTGCCTCGGTTATAATTTATAACAAAATATTAACATAATTAATATTATTTTTATCTCCCATTAAAGTGTTAGGTTAAGTACAAATCAAGACCAGGTAACGTGGTTTCATAGAAACTTTTAATCTAACCTACATTATATTCTATGTCTGATTACTATATTCTGTAGCCGGTTTGTCTCTCTGTATGTGGGAGGGAAAAAAATTCTGGAAGATAAAACCTTGTACCCTCAATATGAGACGGGCTACATCCTTCAGCTAAAAATCTTTCATAGACAGTATCTGAACCTAGATCTTTCCATCAAAAAAGCATCATAGCCTCCTCTGAATTTAATCTGAATATGTTTTACAGAGACTGTAATTTCAGTTTTATAGCTAAAATTGGGATGATTCCTTAAAGAACAATTGAATAGAGAGGATTTAATATTTTATCTGTTAATTTATGCACAGCCCGTGCAACACGCTCGAGCGATTTTCTCGATTTGAGCGAGATAAATCTTTAATTAATGCATTAGCATCAAATTAAAGAGATAGAGATTTAAACACAGCTCAAAGAAAAACTTCTCTATGTTATGATAAAGTCAACTAAATAATAAAACATCTTAATTACTAATCTACCAGTACCAAACGAAAACTTCTATATTTGCTTTCGTAAGTTTCCAAAAGTTAATTTTTACAATCGGCAGGCGGGCGTTTATTCAGAAAGGCTGCAATTACTTCAGTTTGCCAACAGACTGGAAAACAACTCGACCACTAACTCAGCGCTTATTAATTAGACTTCAAAAATAGACACTTCTGATTTCTCTTTGACAATCAGTTGGGCCACACCTAAGTTTTATATATTTAACAATGTAATTAGTTAATTACAAATTTAATTATAGAACACTGCCGAAAACTTAGAAAGTGATTATAATGATAAACATTCTAAAAATACTATTACCTCTCATATCTCTAAGAGTCCATACTGATATTGACGGAATGTGCTGTAAAACAATACTGTAAACTCGTTTCAGTTTAGAGGCCAACGTTCAAGTGAAAAAACGTGTTTGTATCCAAACAAAACTTGACAACAAAATGTCTTCCAAATATCAAAAAATGTTAATAATAAAAATATGAATACAAATAAAGAAGTTATATCAATAAAATTAAATTACATTAAAACGCCATATAATCATATAACTGGATTCATTAATCTATTTTATTTTAAACGATCTTGAAACTTTATAATTACTGCTTCGAAAACGTATACACCAAATGTGAATATCGGCATTTGTAAGAATTAAATATTTTTTGAATACTTACATTCATTTCGTTGGTACTTAAAAGTTGAAATGATTAAGGGCGGCATTTTCATGGTTTCTTTGATTTGGCTTTGTACAAATGCAAATATATTCTTGGGGACTGGATTACAATCGTTCACGAATTGCATGAGGGTCATATGATGAACACGCCCTAAAATATAAAATCCAGTTAATACTCTTATGTGTAGCGGAAACTGTTGTGGAAGGTTTTTAGCTTGGTTAAAATAATTATATTCTCGTTTTAATCCTTAATCCAGTAATCCGTGTTAGCTAATCTTACTTTTAGCTAATCTTACAATTAGCTAATCTTACTTCGTTGAAGGAACAAAAGCTGTCATTTCGTGCCGATTTCCCTTCGCATTCTTATATTTCAATTCCTTTCGACCTTAAAACTGACAAAGTTTTCCAAATAATACTTGCGAATAAATCTCACACATAAAAGAGACTTGATTATTACCTTTAAGGTTATTTAGCTAGAAAGCATTACTCCAAGTTCTTAAAATAAACTTGAAAAATATTCCAGGATAACAGAACAATGCAGATTAAAACTCTCTGTCAATAGATAGATAAAATTTCTCATCATCTTCGGTGTTACATTACTGAAAGGTAGATGTTATCTCAGCTTAGCCTTCGTACAGTCAAACGAAGCAATTGTCGTCATGGCAACAGTTTTAACAGCTTCCTACTGCTATAGCAGTATAGGTTTTTATGGGTATTGCTTTAACTGTCTTAAATCCTGGTCCACGAACTGGTCTGACAGAGAGTTGAGCTGTCAGGGAAGAGGAAAGAAGATAGCACACACGCACACACGGGCTGACAGAGAGAGAGAGAGAGAGAGAGAGAGAGAGAGAGACGTTTGTTTAATATTTCACGATTAGAGTGACACTCAGTTATCAACTAAAATATATTTTAGATCGTTTAATATCATTCTAAGAAAATCCGAACATGAAAACATATTTTACTTCAACTAGGATTTCTTCTAGGAAAAATGGATATTTTCCTTAAAAGAAGTATTAGTGTGGACCATCCTCTTATAAGAAGAGATTACTATGTTTTCACAGGTTGCTGGTTGAATTCCCTACGGGAAAATCTTTGAATTGCATGCGTTCAGTATTTATAAAAGCAACTTACGTAAAAGTAAAAGAAAAATAAAACTTTCTCGTAATTCAAAGTGAGTCTCACAGAGTAAGTCGGAGTGAACACACCTGTGTGATTCTTTAATGGAACCTCTGCAAAGAGTACTCCAAATGAAACCAGAAAAATCTTAAAAATGAAATCTGACAGCTATATTACTACATAAGACAGGAATTGACAGTTAGTTTAAAAGAAAAAGAAGCGTACGGACATTGAAATTGTATCTCTGGGGTTGTAATTTGTAAGAAATAAAAGTTTCCGATGAGCTCTTTGACTTTTCGATAGATATGGGAAGGAAAGAAATACTTCGCTGAATATGAAGTTCAAAAATTGATGGTTGCTGATTTCTTAACAATGTTGATAATGTTTACCAAAATGTGTAATTATGAAAATAATTACATAGAAAAGGAATACATGGGAACCTCATCACGCATTTGGATAGAAAGGAAGTTGGTAGAAGCAATAAATAATAATTGAAGTACATAATTAGCTAAACTAATCTGATACGAAAAAAAAGTAATGAATGAATTGAAGTAATTTTAAAGAGGAATTTTGGAACTCCAATCACATCCAAAATAGATATTAATGCAGTCTCATAGGGATTAGTGTTTCTTCAGTTATTAATATTTCATTATTAAAATAAT
Organism: Typopeltis vanoorti; assembly: GCF_054136105.1. Lineage (NCBI taxonomy): Eukaryota > Metazoa > Arthropoda > Arachnida > Uropygi > Thelyphonidae > Typopeltis > Typopeltis vanoorti. Next base: position 92,706,590 of record NC_143550.1, on the reverse strand, counting down.
GATCAGAGCGAAAGAGAATGTAAATAATTCGATGCAAACGAAGAGATATTCCAATATATTACTCTGAAATAAATTAGAATTCTGCAAGCTTTTTGTCTAGGCTTAACAGATTGACTATAAGCAGAATCATCTTCTTGGTTGGAGAATAATTGATTTACATGTGGTTCTGAAGTAAACGATTGTGAAAAGTTTGATGCTTTATAACTCTGTAATATTTCACCTCTAAAAAGGCACGCAGAAAGCGATGAAAAACTTGATAATGATAATGATTATGATAAAAGTACACGAATGAATGAACATCATCTCTTTGTCGACGAAATATCCTGTGTGTCATTCCAAATGTAGTTTAGGTAATTGTAACCAGAATTTCCCGCTAATTGCAAACGAAAATAGGTGGACATTAAAATTGATCTTAAGGTCTGCATAATAAATTGAATGAGTGTATCTGAATTAGAGGATCAATCACTTGCGAAATGAGAAATTCCCAATGGAATACAGAAATATAAATGATGACAATATGTTGTAATCTATATATATATATATATATATATATATATATATAATGTAGAAAGTATTTTACCTTCGGTATAATAAATGTCCTATCATACATCTCCTCAAGGAGATGGGCTGTGCATTAAGGGTAAATATTAAGAATAGTGATCAGAGCTTATTCTATCTTTACCATGAGTTGCCTTGACTTGCACTATTTTGAGGGTCAGCTAGACTCGCAATACGTGCAGGTGCAAACTTGACTTGTTTGTCTGTTTGCTTACTTGGGAAATGGAGTGTAAAACCAGGTTTAAAATTTAAAATGTTAAAGATACCAAGCTATTTTAAGTCTAGACAAGTAAGTCAAATTTGCGCCTGCAGGTCGTGCAAGTCTGGGTAACCCGCAAAGTAGTGCAAGTCAAGACAACTCATGGTAAAGGTGGAATAAGCTCTGATCACTATCCTTAATATTTACCCTTAATGCAAAGAACATCTCCTTGAGGAGATGTATGATGCATTGAATGCAAGGGACCACTACCCAGACTGATTTCGACCTTTATTGAGGTCTCATCAGTGGGAGTCAGGCTTAGAAATACCAAGATTTAAGTAATACAGAGCTTACAAGTATTTTACCAAAACAAGTTACCATAAGATGTTTTGACCTTATTAAATAAAACTCTCAGGATGAGAGATAGATGTAGAAAGTTTTTTTACCTTGAGTATAATAAATGTTAAAGATACCAAGCTATTTTAAACCTGGTTTTACTCCTTTTCCCAAGTAAGCAAACAGACAAACAAGTCGTTTGCGCCTGCAAGTCGTACAAGTCTGGGTGACCCGCAAAGTAGTGCAAGTCTAGGCAACTCCTGGTAAAGGTGGAGTAAGATCTGATCACTAGGGATCAGAGCTTACTCCAAGTCTACCTACTCTATCTACTTTCAAGTCAGGTCTACCTACTGATGAGTTCCAGTTCATGATCCAGTTTATGACGAGTGCCCGATTCAGCGAATCTGAAAGAGAGCTTCATGTTCCAGTTCTACTGCCAGAAGCTTCCAGCCTTGGTGAGAACTTTTTTTTAGTTATTTTTGTCCTTTCTTTTTGCCTTGTGCCTGCTTGTAGTCTTCCGCCTCTACCTAGTGTAGAAGGAGATTTCTGCAAACGGGGAACGCTTTGCCCGGGTTTAAAGGTCTATGCACTTTTCTGGGACTTAATTCCTAGTGAGATATTTTTCTCTCTTCCAAATGACTTCATTTCTGCCGCAAGTGAAGACCCTCGGTATATAGGCAGGCGTCAACGTACAGAGGACGTTAGCGAGAGCTCTCGCCGACATAGTAGGGGAACAAAAGATATTTGGTTTTTACCCCTTATGGAGCAGGTAGATACCAGGTAGTTGTGAAAGATATAGAAACCAGGAATAAGTTAATGGCAGGTGTAGAATATGAAGGGAAAAAGATCTATCCCTTCGTAGTAGGAAGTCTACTGAAGACACTACGAATAGAAAGGTTCCCTATAGAATATCTCGAGGAAGGGAGTCAGATAATAAAAAAAGTTTTCTTAAAATGAGGAGACGTACGGGACGTCAAAATCACCAACGATGCTGACTACCCCGACTGGAAGACTGGCGAGGTGACCTTCCTTATGGAGATGAAGGCCGAGGTCCCCAACTTTGTATTTCTAGGCTCTGCCAGGGTAGTAGTCAACTACCCTGGTGTAAGAAAGCAATGTTTTCGGTGCGGATCACTCGAACACCTAGGCGCAGACTGCCCCAAGAACAAATGCAGGAACTGCATGGCGGCAGGACATGCCCTAGCTAAGTGTGAGGCACCTTGCCTGAAATGTGGACACACAACCCACAAGGTAGACGTTTGTCCCAACAGGACACAAACAGAACGAATAGGAGGTGCTATATCGCCAACCCCAGCAACCACTCCAGTAAATAAACCTGAACCCGCAAAAAAGGACGACATTCTAGCTATAGGCAAAACAGCAGAGGAGCCTAAAACAACGGAGCCGGAAGAATCTCCAGTCATCCAACCCCCAGCTATCGTGATAGTAACAACAGGAAATCAAACCGCCACCACGAAAAACTCAGAATGGAAAATAAAGAAAAAAAAAGAAACTTAACGCAAGGAAAACTCGCATCTAGACGGAAGAGACCACAGAAGTAGAAGAAATGGAAGCCAGCAACAACACAGAAAAAAGACCAATCAGCTCTGAAGGAGAAACGAAGAGAACAAAACCAGATAACAGATGCCCAGAAGAAGTATCTGACTCTGAGGAAGAGGAAGAAAGGGAGATCAGAATAGAAAACCAAGAAGAGACTGAGGAATCAAGAAAAGGCAATATTGCTCCAACCGAGGAATCGGAGGAAGAATCCATACCCGCTGTGGACGCCCAAAGGGTTCTAATGCGCTTAATCCCAGAAGACTCCGAGGTAATCCTCCAAAGGGCAATAGACAAATAAGGGCACCTATACTCCTCCGCACATGTCCTGAGACCATAAGCTTCGAATGGGGAGACCTCTATATAGAAAGATTAAGTGAACTAAACCCAGCACAGATAAAAGGAATCCCTGAACTAAACGAAGAAACGGAAAGGAGGCTGTATAAAGCTCTTCACCAAATAATAAATGGCCGGGAAAAACAGTAGCTTCTCAAATCTTACAGAAGCATATAACAAAAAAAGAGTTAAGGGCAAACTAAAAACTTGTCCTCCTTTCAGGATCAACTAAATACTTAATTATATTGTACAACTTATTGGTTCGCTAGTCCACTAAGGAGGGGGTAGACCTGAGAACCCGGGCTGCGAAGGCTTACGTCGAGGCGGTGCAGCTCCTTGTGGGCTATCACTCGGGACGGGTTCTCCCCCCAATTCTCGGTTCTCTGGTTGATAAAGTCCACCTTAATACGAATCCCGCTATCGCAGTTTTTTTTTCAGTTGTAAGGCATAGTTTAAGAATAATCTAAGTTTCAAATTTTAACAAACATTTTTCTTTTTTTAGGGGTTACGAGATGACGTCTCCAAACACCCAGATTAATGTAATCTAAAGTTATGTTTTTCGGGTAAAGTGAAGTGTAAATTTTAAGTTTGTTTTAGAACAAGTGTAAGGAGATTATGTTTTACAGACCTTTTAGCCACAACCTCTGGGTTATACAGCAGGTTGACCGAGGCCTCTTTTTACCTCCTACTATCCTACTCTACCTTTCTTTAACTTCCCCTATTAATACATGCTGACCCTTAGCAATCCTTATACTCCAAAGGCCGATGATAAAAGACGAACTCCCATTCTACCTCAACAAAAGTTGAAACCGGTCTGGCTGGCCCCTTGCCTTCAATGCATAGCATCATACATCTCCTCAAGGAGATGTGCTTTGCATTAAGGGTAAATATTAAGAATAGTGATCAGAGCTTATTCCACCTTTACCATGAGTTGCCTTGACATGCACTACTTTGCGGGTCACCCAGACTTGCACGACTTGCAGGTTCAAATTTGACTTGCTTGTCTGTTGGCTTACTTGGAAAATGGAGTAAAACCAGATTTAAAATAGCTTGGTATCTTTAACATCTATATATATAAACATAAGTTAAGCTCAGAAGAGGACCAGGACGCTGGCATCTCTTGTACAGGGATTCCAAAAGTTTATATATTTGCGTTTTGTTTGAATTCAAAACGGGTGCTCATGGGAAGAAAATAAACAGACCGTTCTGACTGCAACGTAATTGGAATTCTCTCTTGAGAAATCTCTCTGGAGATTTCTCAAGGAGATTTCTCTCTCTGGAGATTTTATTTTATATATAAGAAGATGTGAAATGAGAGAGAGAGAGAGAGAGAGAGAGAGAGAGAGGGAGAGAGAGGGAATGTTTCTTCTCTCTAATTAACTGATCATTATTAGTTAGTCAAATTTGGTTAGATCATTAGTTAGATCAAAAAAGTTCTTATTCTGGTAATGTTATACAATCCCATTGTTTAATTCGAAACTTTATTCTGTTTTGGGCAGTATGACTGAGGCTATGTAGAAGCAAATAATAAACATACAAAGTCTGACAGTTAAATAAGGAGACAATTTTTAAAGGACGTACTGTAAATAAAATAGATTGTTATTTTAACCGCTTGCGTGCTGTTTCCATCGAGCTGGTTGCAACAGCTTCATTACTTATCGAGTAATGAAGTTCTGTTGTTCACTGAAGTTCTGCTGTGGCCTTGCACCTCACCGTATGATATTCGAGGAATCATATTCCAAGAGGATCTATATCCACTATAATTCTTTTGTGATAACATCTTTCTTTCTTTATTTTCCTTTCCGAAAGTTCTATTAAGCCTACCGCGAAGCAGTTATTCTATATATTTTAGTAACCCTTGTTCGATCAAGTGGTTATTAATTCGTGCACTTCATTCAGACTCAATGAGTTATTCTCTTCGAGTTATTATATATGCTTACCAAGGAAAGTTGTAATATAATTATATTTCACGGTAGATTTTCCATATGAGGTACAGGTAACCCTCGTATAACGCGGATGTTAGGATCCACAAAAATGCGGCGTTATATAAATCGCGTTATGCGAGACTCAGATCACACAGAAAAAGTAGGGTTAGGTTTCGAAATCGTTCTTTTTTTTAAGATTATATAAACAATGACATATCCAACAAAAAAATATTTTTATTTAATTCAGATAATTCATGTAAGTTAAGAATTATAAAAAAAAATATGAATTGTACGTAAACTTCATTGGACATAATACATAAATATTTTAGGCAAAATAAAATAAAATACATATTTTAATCGTCATCACTGTCTTCAAAAATAACATTTTGTAGATGTTCTTTATTTACGAATGGCCGAAAGTCGTCATTACTTGAAATCTCTTGGACATCATTAGTATATTTCTCATTGCATCCTTCGGCTGGTTTAGTTATCAGGAAGTCAGTAATAAGACCTCGCTTACCACTATGCTGCAATTTTTAATTAAGTTACGGAGCTAAACAAATATCCAATTATCTCGTGAATTTTCCGGAGACCTCCATTGAGAGATCATTATCCATAAAATAACTTTCTTGTCAAGTCCAGTTCTTCTGCTAATTTCTTTAAACTGAATTCTTTAACAGATTCATCTCAATCAGAATCTTCGGCAGAACTTACCCCGCTATTTGGTTCGACGTCATCTATTAATTGTACCAGTTCCTCCTCATTTAAATCTATTTACCCATTAATTAATTCACTATTGAAGAGATTGGAGCATTTATGAAGAAGTTCGCGAAGGTTGAGTCTCATGTGCTGATCGAAACCGAATGTATCTTCAGTCTTGTTCAATTGTTACCTTGGCACTTTACAATGGGTGGGTTTATCCCTATTAACAAACGCGTATATCGCAAAAGCTCTCGAAGTGGCCATTACTATAAAAATATTTTTTTTTACATAAAAAAAGCATTACATATTGTATGTAACTCCCCAAAAAATAAAGTGCTCAGCTTGAGATTAACAAACTTATGATTTTTAATGGGCTTTCCTGGCAGAAAACGAAGACAATTTTCAATAATAAATACTTTATACGGTAAACAATTGACGTACATGCGTGCTAAATGGTATTTCCCCCTAATATAATTTTGCTACTTATAACTACATGCACGATACGGGCAGACGGAAATTTAACGAAGATAAAATTTGATTTTTAAGTCGCGCATTGAAAAATATATGAAAAGATAAAGGGTTACTACAGTTTGTAGACCGTCTTATATCGAAACCGCGTTGTATAAGTACCGCATTCAACAAGGGTTACTACAATTTGTAGACCACTTTATATCGAAACCGGGTTGTATAAGTACCACGTTATACGAGGGTTACTTGTATTTCCTTTTTACATGGTGGATAGTAGTTCCACAGAGGAATAGTTTTGAATTTCACTGCAGAATCAATGTCTATGAATGTCTTTTGATAGAAGATGATTTTTATCATCCAATATGAAACCATAACCCAGCTTATTGAAAGTTTGAAATGGCTATAAAAAATTCCATGTTTGATTTATAGAGCCCGGTTTTCAAATTACCTAACCTGATCAAGATCAGAGTTAGATCGAGGGATCTGATACACTTCCAGATTAATAACTCTCATAGGTGGGATGCACATAAAAAAAAATTAGAATTTTAATTTTGTTCTCTCATTACGTTGATGTTATGCGAGTATATACCATATTCATCATTTAATTCGCTAATCGCACACTCGTTTTTATAACCAAACAGCAATTAGTTGATTGATAACTTTATATCTGGCACGAACAGCATATTACAAACTTGATCAGTCGATTACACGAATGTCATCGACAGTATGACAAAAAAAAAAGTTGTAATGCAATATCTAAAACAAACAAATTGGATTTTTATTTCATTTTTATGGTGTAAAGACATCAAGGGTCATATTGTGTCAGGATAATCACAAACCTCCATGCTCTTGGTGAGATGCGAACCACCAGCCTGAGAGGCGGAAACCCTAGCCACTCGGCCGCCCAGGCGGGCAAAGAAATGGGAATGATAATAATCCGCAATTTGGAATGTATCACCTTCATTCGTTATTTTTTAAAAATATATTTCAAATTATTATAGTTTACAGCTACTTTTCCTGAAGGAAATTTCATAAATTTCTGGAATAGCAAAGATAAATGCGTGCCAAATTTAAACGAGATAAAATTAAAATATAATGTGTTAAAGTACCATTATTTAGTGGTGGTTGTGATACACTACACTGGACATCCTATACACGATGAATCAGAAATAAAGATCATTTGAATTAAAGATCCCTAAATGACATCATTATTATATAGCAGCAACTACTGGTTTCACTTTAAATGTAATTAAGTAATATTGTACCCGCATGTCTATGTTATATTTTACATAAATTATAAACTGAAATTGGATTTAAACTATTCAAATCAGGAAATTCAAAATGACTGAAGTCAAACGAGACTTAAATAGAAAGCAAATTTCTAGGATATCTTCTTTCTGTCACTCAGAGCATTAAGATCACTTTGTTAAAGAAATAAGAATTGATATTATTGTAAATTCTCTGGTACATATTGGAATAAGATTAAAATGAACGTTTCACTTCAGGCTAAATTTAACCAATTTTATTTCCCTTGATAATCTTAGAAATCGATCTAATATCCAGCTTACTCAATATTGAGTAAAAAAAAAAAAAACTTTCAAAAATAACTGTCTTATTAATTTTAGTTTGCAGTTAAAAATAAGATAAGTGAATGCATAAATTGGAGTTAATAAGGTACTCCGGTGCTCTTTGGATTAACACTCTCATTAAGGAACCCTAAATAGTCCACATTGTGTTTCAAGTTGTTGTCTAAGCAGTTATATCGATCTCCTATTGCATTGATCTACCCAGAGACATTTAATACAATGCACAAAGGGAATCGTTAGACAAAGGTGCTAGACAATAAATTTAATCAAAGGAATTTATCTGAACACTGAGGTAATCAATGGAAAGTTGATACGTCGGAAAGCTTATACACCTATATTAAAGCTGTCACTTTAAATATTTTGGTTTATGTTATTCTAGTTAATTGATTTAATTTTACATCATATTTGTTGCATTCTGGTTGATTTCATTAACTGGAATAATTTGTATAAATTTTTTTGTTAGTTCAAATAATTTATGTTAATTCTTCAGCTATATCTAATAATTTGCTTTAATTCTTCGCTAATGATAATAATGTCATCAATAATATGATTTGGCTCTTTGCAGGCTCCTTTTGCGACATCACCTTATAATCTATTTCAAACTAGTCAACTGTAACTTTACAAAATATTTCTAAAATGAGAACATGAAGTGCCATCTACCGGCATTTCGTTGTACATTAATTGATATATTTGTCCAATACATTAGCAACGATATTACAAATACGTGAGAGATTACAAATGTTCAAGTTATAATGATGATCTTTGCATATTAATATTCTCTTTGGCTGTAGAATGAGTTAAGTTTAATCCTTGATGTATTTTGCATTGAATAAAATTTATCACTCGTGCAAGTGATTATACAAATAATCTTTATTTAACTACAGAAATTTTGTGATTTTAAACTATGTTATGGTTAGTAACTTGAAAATGGCTGTCATGTTATGTTCCTGATAGATGTCACTGTTTTCTGTCTTATGAATCAAAAAGGTAAGAGTATTTTAATACGCTTTTTATATATTTTGTAAATTATTTATTATCAAAGTTTAGAATTTCAGATATTAATTATAATAGCATTTGAGTATTTATTTTATTATTTTATGCAGTGTTATAATTTTCAATTAAGTGAGATGTAAAAAAATTAGAAGGATTTATTCAACAGCGCTAGATGTCAGGCGTGATGATTTAGTCTTCTGAGTCAGTTTACAGATTCTACAAAATAAATAATCCTGTATTATCTTTTAATGAATGGTTTCAATATCGGTTGGTCAATATAAAGAATTCATCAGACTGGGATTCCATATATTTTTTTATATATCTGATATAAATGAAAGTTGTATTTAAAGTTAAAAATAATAACGTATATTTCAGCAGCACTAAATATAATATTACTTCATATGTTTAGTTGCTATATAGAAGAAATTAGGATTTTATAGTCGTTTACTACTTATAATGTTTGTTAAAGTATACATTGCTTATATTTACGAGATGAAATTGTCGACATCTGCAATGCTATTGACATTTCGTGACCTTAACAATAGTCATCCCGGTAGCGGTGGAGAATAAAACTTGCTCATGCTTCGCAGTTAGATGTTTATGGATTTTATAGACGTTTTGACTTAGAAATGGTATAAATAAAAGATAGAGCTTAAAGAAAATAATAAATCCCTCTCGTTCTTTGGTGATTCGAAATATGCTTCAAAAAATATAAGTAAAAAGGGATCATATTTGAAACTGAAGGATGCGATAAGTCTGCTTGTTCACAGACTATAGGAACTAATTATGAGTTGTTACCAACAATTACCAGTACAAGACATTTCCAAATGTGGTTATGAAAGTATGATTTAAAATTAAGGAGAACAGTTTTAATTGCAGTGATTGTCGTAAATTGAATGGGATTACCAAGATAGCATCTGGGCAATAAAGAAAACAAGTATTTTGTCTTTCAAATATTTGCTAATAGTTATAATAGTTATTTTTTTCTTTCTTTTCAGAAACAAGAACCAAAGTGTCTCTAAGTTTGGATAAATAAAAAGAATGTGTTTTGTTAGCTTTTTAACCGGATTTGGCTTGTAAACCCTACTCTAAAAATTGCAATAAACAGTTTGTTTTCTTTTCACTATCCAATCACTGTCCAAGCTACGCTTATATTTCAATCAGGTATTACTATTCTGTGTTTAATATTTACAGGTTCGCTTGCTATTCACGATCATCCCTTCAAAAATTTCCACTATTCTTTATTCCGATTTGTTGCGTTTGTTGTGTTTCTACTTCTAATCCTGCCGCATTTCATGTTTTCATCGAAAATTAGTGCAAACATAAGCTTGGAAATCATACAGTTATTTCTTTCAAAAAGATGACTAAAAACACAGAACGTCCACTAGTATTATTGATCCATCCCCACAGACATACCCAGACGGCTTGTTTAACGCTGTTTCTTAGCTTTGTTTTTCTAGAAACATAATCTTCATATATATAATGATAAAATTATTATAAAGTATTTAATTAACACTTACGATAAGAAAAAAATATATATATAATTTTTAGAATTTTCCACTAGGCTTTCTAGACATTGTCAATACAATTCAAAAGATATAAGAACAACACTTGTAAGCATTTGACAGTATATGCTATCAACTGAAGGAGGATAACTCCACGTACAAGTATTAGAATTCAGAGAAAAAATTTAAAGAATTGTAATATTAAGAAACACAGTAACGAGGAGCGCTACTTAAAATGACTTCCTAAAATTGGGAAAGTTTAAGGCAATGGAATTGTAATTCGAGACGTTCTTCTCGAGAAAGATTAAGATAAAGGGCTTAAGTATTTATTATTTTATTGGTTATTTTTGTATTCTAATCATTACAGATTTATGATAAATTCTGATAAATGATAAATAACAATAAATATTTTAAATAATGATAAATAAATCATTATTTAAAAGAGAATCAATAGGACATAGTTCAAGTACTAAAGTTTTAATTACCTTTTTTTTTTTTTTTTAACATAATAAGTTGGTTTCTTGTATACTGAGAATTATAGACTGCGATTAGGTTGGGGTAGATTAAGAATTCCAGAAATGGGAGACAATTGTTACCTTCTGCTTCAAGTGTAAATTTAATTCTTGAGTTTACTGAATTAAATTTTACAAGAAACTCATGAAGTTCAGACAAGGAAGCATTTCCGCAAAAACATCGTGTTGGTATAATCAGTATTGCATATTATGTGTTTCATCTCTAAACACCTCAAACTGCAGTGACCTCGGTAACTAAGCTTGTCTGGTTGATCGAGTGGATATCATCACTGCTATCCAACCAACTGCCTGTGGGTTCCAAACCTACCTTAGGTATGGACGTGTGTGAATATCATTTAGGTGGGAAATGTATTTAATATCCATGTGATAAACCAACGCTTTATTCACTGGAAGCATGAAGTAACTTAAATAATTCCATGATTGATCTCCAAATAGATGAATCCGAGGATCTAAAGCATAGTCCACCAACAACAAAACATGCAAACTTTCGTGTTTTTATTCACAGAATTAAAAATAATATTTGATGACGATTTTAATATTTCAAATTTTCGTTATGGTCGAAAAATGGTAATAACAACCTGAAGAAAGTAATAGAAGAAAATAATCATTTGGGAACTGCTGCAGTTACATTTATGATAAGCGGCCACTCCGCAATCTGTATAGCAAAAGGAATAGACAGTCATAATTAATTTCGAAATCATAGAAATGGAAAGTCTCATTTCCACATACTTAACAATTTCTGAAAGCACTCGTGCGTGAAATTGTACTTGCAGAAATTAAAAATCCCAACCTCGAAAGAACAATGCACTCTCGTTTTGAGGACCACAGTACGTAACCGTAAGGATTTTTCGGTGAGGAGAGATTTTGCTGTCAAAATCGCCTCAAGCACTTTGCTTTTCAGTAACTGATCTAATGACTGCACTTTTCTGAAAAGCATCTGCAACTGTGTGCTCAGTTCCAGAATAAAATCATTTGCCGTGTTATTTCTCCCCCCCCCCTTCCCCGTCTTTTCCGGTCTACTCAACAGCAAACTAGCATCAGATATACGAAAATTGTTTTCACGTCGATATTTGATTGTATCAATTCACTTTCTCCCGTGAATCAATTAATTATAACGTAGATTTCGGCAACCCGACGGCACACATCAAGAGCGGGAGTGTGTTGCCGACGGCAGTGCGCATGTTCTGAAGAGAAACTCCCGCTTGTTCTGGCAATAAGAAGTGATTTATAGGCATCGTTATCGAATGCCATCGGTGACGTCAATACAGCTGCTTGACATTCGGCTGCATGATTACAGACATATCCTGTATGTTGGCAAAGTCCCTGGGGGAAGAAGAGGTGGACTAACATCGCACCAAGTGGACGAGAAGTTGGCTTTTCAAAAATAACCTCGGGAACACGCGTTATGCCGCACCAAACTTCGCATTAATCATCGGCTGCCAACTCCAGACTTTTTAAAGCAAGTGCGTGGTTCTCAATGAAGATGTGAAGACAAACCCTCATCACCGAGTGCCCTTCTAAACACATCTGAAATTTAAATATATTAGAAAGAAAATGAAAAAAAAATCATGTTCCAGTTTGCAAAGTTGTGCTCTCGACTTTTTTTTTTTTTTTTTTTTCCCTACTTCTAGTTTTCAACGAGAGAGAGAGTGAGAGTAGTTGGTATCCGCTCGTGCCTACTACATAGCTTGAATGGACTTCTCGTGGCTTTCGTCTTGGGGAAATGAATGAAGCCCTTTCCATTCGAGGCGCCTCATTCATCCGCGGCTGTAAATGAATGGCCGACTTGCGCCTCCTAGCGGCGAGCGTGTGATGTGCAACCGTGTGCCAAAAAGGAGGAACAACCATGGCAGTTCTGTACGGTGGAACCAGCTACGTCAGCCGGCAACTAGACGACATTCGCTTCTCGCGCGATTGCGTGGGTGGTAAGCGACATTACGACATGCATCAGCGGCTGGCGGTGGACGAATTGCGGCCGGCCGCCTCTCAGAGAACCGCTTCGCCCCGAATAATATTTAATGCAAGGTCTGGAGCCAACCGACCAGTTGCTTCGGTAGGAACGTGCAGCGACTCAGTCTGGACCCCGTGGTATTAGCTTTTTCTCCCTTCTCTGCTCCTCCTCTGTTTGTAAGTGAATATTTTTTTTAAAGAAAATAAACTTATTTCGTCCCGACAGACCTTATTGTAGTTCATATTCCGGGATTATCTGTTTAACTTGAGATACGGATTCAAAATTTGTATCGGACTTCGTTGGTTTGATTTAGGCCGAGTCGTAATTTACTGTAGAGTGGGGGGTGGGAAAAGCATCTGAGGACTGTTGCAGACTCGTTGTTTATAAGCTTCTCGAAAATATACCAGAGTGAAACTAAAATCAACCTTAAGGTCATAATCTGCAAAATGTAATACTCTGGCGTTTAAATTTTCTTCGGTCTAGTCCGAGTAAATGTACTGCTGATGTGCCGATAACTAATTATCACGTTGTTTGTTGTGTTTGCGGATTAATTGCAATGCTGTGATATTAATTTGAATTACTTAAGATAGTAATTGTCCCTGAAGCATGCAACGCACAGCTATTGTAGTTACTTTTCTGAAAACTTCTAAACAAAGTGATTAGTATTAATTAAAAGTCTGTCATGTAACGCTAGTTAAGCATTAGAATATTAGAGACTTTAATAACTGGAATTAGCAACTCATCTGCATTATGTCTGAAAATATTTTATTTCTGCATTGTTCATTTAACAAGAGATAACTGTTGAAGTTAATGTTCACTTCAGCAATATGATTTCCAGTATGATTACGAAGTGTTTTATTTTTGATATTTTTAATTCCCTGTTTTCAATTGATTATTGTAATTCTTTTGGATAGTGAATTTGATTCTTATGTTTAGTTATTTTTCAAATATTGGTCATATTCAAATATTAGTCAAATATTCGAAAAATATTTGACTAATATTGGTGTAATTTTTAAATGAAAATTTGATTTTCGTTTCATCAAATTTTAAACGAATTTTGATTTTATTTTGATCAAAACTTTTTGATAAAATTTTTATCACGTCTCATTTGATATCGAGTTTGTCATGAATTGTCATCTTCAGTAAGATGGGGGGTTGATTCTATCAATAAATTTTCTTGGTGAAGGCTGACTTTTCCATGCAAGAATAATTTATAATTTTACCATACTAAATAACTTTACCATTACTTAGTCAGAAACTTTATTTAATTTAGTAGTTTATGAAATTTTTCTATTGAATGTTGTCTGTGTTGCATGAAGAATGAAGTTAATTTGCTAGGCAACTTAATTCCTCGTACATCTTTGTTATTAGAACTTTTCTAGCTGATGAACTAATCCTTTCGTGTCACCACAGCTTTCTACTGGAGCAACCACTTACTTACAGCATCATCGATCATTTATAAATTTGCAGTTTGACCGCTAATAGCGACCAGTCAATTCACTACACGATGCCTTTTACTTAATCATTCCTTTTTAAACGAGTTTATTTCTGGAACAACGATTTCCTGACTGCATTAGCATCAGTTTTCAGCAATGAAAATTGTAATTGAGTTTGGAATGATTTAATATGAGAATAATCATTTATTGATTTCTTCTGGTCTGTAAAATTAGAATCAGTAGAAAGGATGGCGATTAAAAACTGATTATAAGATTTCAGATTTTAAGACGGAAATTGACATCCGAGTTTTCATTTTATAACTGCTTACTAGGAGCCTCCCTAGTTCAGCCAGTTTTGACTAAGCCCTTTGGGTGGAATGACTTGGGTTCGAATCCCGTCTATGACGGTAAGCACCTTTATCGGAGATTCCAGTTGAAGCGGATTTATCTGGGCTCACACGGATGTGGAGCGTTTTTTCTCCCGGAAACTCGCGTTTTTCATTCAGCAAACTGGCAAACCGGCCTGTGAACACATATATACACAGAGATAGAATACTTACTCTTAGAGGAATGCAGAAGATGGGCAAGACAGCTGCATTAAATTGCCTAAAACTCTCGGTAGGGACTTATATTCTGTATATTTAATACCTCTGAAATGGAAAATAACCTTATTTTGCTTCCACGAAAACTTAACGAAATATATAATTTAGTTTCCTACGAAGCATAAATAGTTAAGATGAACAGTGCAAGTGCAAGTAATGGAAAATTAATTGGCGACAGAACGAAAGGTAAAATTGGGATGGATATTATGCAAACAGCTAACCAAATGTTTTCTATTTTGATGTCTCAAAATCCTCTCTCTCTATATATATACATCATAATCATACATATCTCATGAGAATTCTGTTTTGTCAAATGACTCCTTATTTCGACATATTAATAGCTGGACAATAGTTTAGGAATTTTCTTTTGCTCATAAGAGACATCTTCTGAATACTGAAAACAGTATTCAGAAATGAAGATCGCATTTCTATTTCTCGAAAATTATGTTTTCATATTATTCCTTACACTAGATATTTAGAGACATATTTGATTTCTACATGCTGGAACAATGCGGAATTATTTTTCTTCAACCGGAACTATTTCCATGCTTTCTTGGCTAGGTTTGATTAGAATTACCTGCCGTTGTTGTTAATAGTACATGTTATCGGAAAAGTTTGTCTTTTTTTTTTTGGGTGATGAAAAACTCGGATAAGTCTTTCCTCTTCTTGTCAACCCTCTCAACTTCAATTGAGAATCCCTTATAAAGTTTCTTCGTCTTTTCAACTGAAGAAACAAATATTGCAATGTCTTTGCCAACGCGCTACAAAGGAGCTACTCCGTATTAACCACTTTGTTTACAATATGTAAGTCAAGAAATTAATCCGACAAATTATATATTATATATATATATATATATATATATATATATATATATATATATATATATATATATATATATATATATATATATATATATATATATATATATATATATATATATATATATATATATATATATATATATATATATATATATATATATATATATATAATATGTGCAGGTTTTATCGTGTTCCCCTAATTTTCGATCCATCATATAATTTGGAACTTGTCGGAACATGTCTGAAACTATACGTCATCACACTTCAAGTAATCAAAACTTCATTTTTTTTTTCAGATATCATGTTTCCACCCCAGATGTTTCAGAATTCTGTCATGTTAACAACATTCCATAGTTAATTTTGTAATCCTTCAGGAAAACGTGTAGACATTAACAATCATATGAGATAAAAGTACTCTTAGATGGCAGTAATCAACACTGCATTTTGTAAATGGTATAATAGTACTCGAAAGAGTAAGAAGAAAATATTACTCAGATTACTTTTTTAATAGTAATCAAAGTTTTTGCTTTAAATCGGAAACTAAAAGCTTGTGTTGGTAGTTAAAAATAAATAGTTCGAATCATTCTTCTAGATACTAAAATGGAACTCAAATCGGTGTGAATATATCATATTTAAAGATTTGTTCATCGTTACCTCTTTTAAACTTTACTCGAATCGCTTTTTTATTATAAACATGATAGATTGAATCCTCTGCAGTGATAAAATAGTTGAGAATTCATGTTGGCTTACATATAGAAATATTTTCATGTTGCATCATTTTGCAGTTTGCTAAATACGTTATTTCCGGCTACCTTCTCTTCGGTCAACTTCAAGTATGTCAAAATTTTTTATTTTTTTTTTTTGCAAGCCAGCCTTTCAGTTAGTAAATTAAAGGACGCGAATTGCTAAGTAGATCACGCAATTAAAGCGATTCTAGTGACATTTAAAAATCATAACCTCAGCAATTGTTTACCTCAAATACTATTTATCGTTGTGGATGAATAGGCATTACTGTGTTAAGTGTAATATATATATATATATATATATATATATATATATATATATATATATATATATATATATATATATATATATATATATATATATATATATATATATATATATATATATATATATATATATATATATATATATATATAATGTGTTAAAAATCTTGCTGTATTAATGGAAGTTATCTTCTTCTGTTATCTCTAGATGGTGATTTGAAGTGTGATTTTTCATATCTGGCTTCATGGCGTCTACTACGGAACTGCACTAGTCGTCGTAATAAGATTCACATAGCCGTATACAAAAAACATATATATATATATATATATATATATATATGAGGAAAAGAAGAATAAGATGAGTAGAAAAACAGTGCATTTACCGAATAAATAATGACAAAAAAAGCTTATAAGGGTGAAATTTGTATGAATGAAAAACAGAGATGATCAGACCTTCATACGAAAAGGCTTTAATGTTGACCGCTATAGAAATCGAAACCCGGAAAAGTTTGTTACCGGATGGCGAAAAGAAGTAGTTATTCTTAAAAGAATAAAGTTGAAAGCTGCAAACAACGAAGTATGGTGAAGTATGATCTTAGACAGAGAACTCAATTTGAGAGAGAGAGAGAGAGAGAGAGAGAGAGAGAGAGAAACTGATTGCATCTCTAGTCTACAAGATTTAAGCACCATTTTCCATAGGATATCCAAGAAAAAAATAAAATGAAAGCAAAGAGAAGCTTCATTCATGAGTGCAAATAAACGTCAATGATTTTAGAAGTAATATCCTTTGAAACCTATTAGAAATGGAGCTTCCGGAAATATGAGCAAACAGAAAAGGCAAACGCTAAAGTAATGTGTTTCAATATCGAAATGCTAGCGATGCTGTTCAGGAAAGAAACTATTTCGAAAGGTTATTAAGTTCGACAGGCCTTTAATATTATCAAAATGAACAGAAAAGAACAGTTCAAGGAAAGAGATTGTGCGTCGCGATGCCACTAGAAACTCTAATATCAAATTGCCCCGAGGCATCTGAAAGAAGAGCCCACGAGATCCTAATATGCACCCGATGTATTTCTGTGTGTACGTACATCTATTGATTTCTCTTTCAGAAGAGTTCTTCTGTTAGGTCATAGTTATGGACTTCGAGTGCCCACTTTGCAAACAGGCTAGTCTTGCTCTTTTGCTTCTATTTCTATATTTTACTGATAGCTTTCTGTTGCGATTCAAACATAGTCCGAAAACTCCAAGCTCATAAAACTTCTCCGTTTTTTTGTTTTTTTTTAAAGTCGTATTAAAGTTTAGGGTATTAATTTTTTATAATTTATATCCTTCGTCTTTTTACGAATTTGGATATTTCTTTCTTATTTTGAATTGAATGTTTTTCAATGAAATTTACTTTTATATTCAAATATTCTGTGCCTTTCATTCTTTCTTTCTTTCTGATTTGTATTCGCAAGTTGACTGCACCTCACAGTAAACATGCCACTCTTTCCTTTACAATTTGCGCACCTGAAGTAGCACCCAACCAGCATTTCTTCGTTCATATTACCTGCGTTGACTATCAATAATACAAATTGCCATCTATTTACACTGGACGAGCAGGTTCTTCCTTCACATCATGACAACGATGAATGCGCTGAAACCTGTCGTGTCAGCAATGTTTGCAACTTGTATTGAGTTAATTTCCTCCACCAATCATTCACGAAACTGACAGGAATTAAGAGAATACATGGCCTTCCCTTTTAATAAACTATAAAAACATATAATTATCTTGAGAAGGAGTGGTTGTATTTCCAGCTCTTTCTCTCATCATCGTTTTGATTAAGTCTGAATGAGTCACCTAACAACAAAAGAGACCATTAAGGTGGATAAATGCTGAAGAATAGTTTCTGTGCCGAGAATTCTTAAGCTTAACAAGCACACAAGCTGATTTATTTGCACACACAAAGGTGCGGGTATTTAATTTCTTACTAGTGCTAAGCTACGATTTCTAATACCAAACTAAGTACATTTAGCCTTTAACGTAACTCGACACTTCCGATATTCACTACTGAATTATGTTCAAACAACAAAATGCAATATTGCTGGCGCCTGCAATAAATCGAGTTTAAAAATGGAACAGAGAATGTAATGCATTGAATCGTCAGACAAAAGTATCTGGTTAATTGTTTAGGAGTCATTTTATTTTCTACGCAGTTTGACTGCTAGACAAAATATTACTGTTGTTTATCTTGTATTACGCCTGCTTCTGTCAAAAAAAAAAAAAAGACAAAAATTATATTTACTGAAAGCCCCAAGCTAAATGGATCTCTTAATGGCGCTCTGGCAACATACGCTACTTGATGAATATGATATCTTCAATGCATAGCTTAGCAATTTCGTCACGACGTTATAATGACAGAAGTGAAAGATCGTTAAGCAATAGGCAGAAATTATGAGTATATTAGAGTTCTCCTCAACATCCTACCGACGTTACCTGATAGCAAGGCCTTCCGTTGTGACCATAAACACTGTTAAAGGTATTCAATAAACCATTTCATGGACACCGCTAAGGAATAAACTTTGATGAGAATTTCCCTCTGTTGTATATGCACTGTATAGATAACCGGATACTCGGTTAAAATGAAATTCTTAACGCCTCGGTGATAGAGAATTCGTTATGCATCAAGCATTAAACACGCTGCTATGAAATCTTAATTATTCGAATCTATATAATACAAGATCAGTCCTTTCATGAATCAGATGCATATTTTCATGCATGAAAATAGCTCTAGAAAATCTGTGGAGACCAAGTATATTTGTGCCGAACCGATATCGCAATTTTAAGCAATGAAGTACAATGTTCTGTAAAGTAATCTTAACATACAAACGTGATTAACTCTCCAGATACGTTTTCCACACAACACAATGACAGTCAGAATGGACTACGTACATAGAATAAACTATGAAATGGTCACATGTGTCTATGGTTGTTTTGCAATCCATGTTTTTTCATATTTTTTCCAATAACCATAGCTTCTCATTGAAATTGCCAAAACTATAATCTTTTCTAATAGGAAAGAGCCGAATTCAAATCCCGAAGAACCCCAGGAACTATTATAAGGGTGAGCTAGCCGATCTCATACAATGGTAAATTGATTATCTCCTATACTGAGAATTAGAGTGAGTTTTTTTTCCTTTATCAAACATGCAAACATACCTGTTTTGAAAGACATAGGTCTGTCAGAACAGGTTCATTTTATGAGCAAGATTAGAACAACAAACTTAAATAATGAATTTTTATCTTCCGACCGTCTCAAGAGAGCCATACCTGTCAATCCCTTTTAGTTATAATTTTTTAAAACTCATACTTTGCTTTGATTTTACAGTAAAATATTTCATGGTAAGCATGACTATAATTAGTTAATAAAAAAGTATAAACCTCAACTGACTATCCACCAATGTATGTGTATTGATATTAGTATACATTTTCCCATAACTCTATGAAATTAACGGAGACGAACTAGAAAAAATAATGATGTCTTTTTATCCTACCAGTTGTCATGTTTATCTCTTCTCCTTTGTCTTTGTTTCATTTTTGCAGCATATTAATAAAAGCTTATTACGTTCCAGTTGTAATGATTAAAATAATTACAACTCCATTTTCCATTTCCATGCAACACAAATATCACGCAATAACGTGTTCGTAGGATGATGATGATGATTATTATTTATCCCTTCAGTCGTTTTCCAACCCAAGGTGACTTTGTAGGTTTGCCCACAAAGTGTTCTGGTGAGAGGTTTTTACAGGACTGTTTATCATTGATTTCTCCAACCCCCCCCCCCCCCGATTTTATCTGAGCTCTGGACTGGCATATGGCTGGGACGTATTCATGAGTGTTCACGGGGCCGGTTTGCCTGTTCTGGGAAACGAAAAAACCAAGTTTCCAGATGAACCCCCCCCCCTTACCTTCATATGAGACCGGCTAACTCGCCTTTAGTCGAAAAAGACCAGATAAAGTTCTCTGAATCTTGGACAAAAATCGAACCCAGATGCAAGGAACTTTATCTCTTCGGTCTTTCCGACCAAAGAGCTTCTTCTATACCGACTGGGCTACGGAGGTATACTCAAAATAATACGACTTCTAGAAAACTTTTCATCCAATAACAGATTTCGGTTGAAATATCGTCCAAAACAGGAATCCTTATATATGCAGTTTTTTCGGTTGAAGACGAGATGCAGCTTTTAGTCCTTTACTTTAACATTTATCCATCTATTAAAATTATTTTCGCCAGTATTATATACCTTGTCATGTTTATTCCTGAATGGTTTCGAGAGGATAAAGGTGACTATCATTTCACTGACCTGCTCAGGTTCTAGATCTCAACGGAGAGGAGGAGTTGTGGGATGAAGTACATCGAGCTTTGATACAGAGATATAGTCCCCTTACTAAGATAGTTTCATTAAGCGATCGAGTTCCAATTAGTGTGGACTAATCGCAGTACGCATTCTTGTAGTTATAATGTTTATGGCCTCTTGTAGAGTCCATATTTCCATGAAATGAGAATGCTTAAGGAAATAAACAGAGGTTGCTACTCACTATTAAGTAGGCATACCTAACAACTGGCTATTCGGTGTCTATTTACTTAATCATTTTTTTTCTTTTCTTTCTCAATGTTTCTCTTGTCAAATTAAGAAAAAAATCTTCTTACTTAGTAGCGACGACAGACATATTGTTTTCAATATAGTCTCGCGTTTAAAAGAAAAACAAATCACTTTATAGTCAGCTAAGAACACACTTGACATCACGACGTGGTTAAGTTAAAGTTGATTTTTGAACTGTTATTCTTGAGAGGAGCAGGCAGCTGGCTGAAAGTGACAAGTTGGTGCTTAATTAAGGTCTGTGTCAGCTTGTCTGGTTTTAAATAGCTGTATGTATATTTGCATACGTTTTAAAAATAAAAATATATATATTTTATGAAACTCGCATTTTGTTTGAAAGAAAGTTGAAAGTACTGTACATATGTAGACAGTTCCAACAGATGATATTACTGAAACAGAATAAATGAAAAATTCGCTTTGAAAGAAATAAGAAAGAGATTTCAGCAATAACTTGAATAATTTTTCTTTACTAAAGTATTCCTTAATTAAACTTTCACTATAAGTATAACCGTTAGCGATGACGCATGAAAAACTGCAAAATGGAACATGGGAATGAAAATATATATTATCAGTTATAATTGATTTAGTTAATAAAAGAAGTATGTAATTTGTGTTTGTTTATTTATTTATGATATCTAAGTAGATCACAAAATTCTGCTTATATTAATATTGAAGTTTCTGGAAAAGAAGACAACGTGGACAATGGAATACAAATAAATAGTTCACTATCTAAAATTAATTGTTGCGTTATCCAAGGCAATTTAACACTACACCCTTATGTAAATTAATTTTCGATACTAAATTATATATTTTCATTCCAATGTGCACGTAATTTTCTTTTCCGAAAACTTCGACAAGAATATTAGCAACAACTACGGAAATTTAAACATGAATAAGCAAATTTTGCTTCTTGAATAAATCGTAGAGAATCATTATTAACTGATTATATAGATACTTTCCATAATTTGGAAACATTTTGCTGACTTTTTTAACAAACATATAGCTAAAAATAGACACAGTTTCGTATATAGGAGTTATTTTCTTGCTTATGCGGCAAGTTCAAGTTGCAATCATGATAAGATATATCATGATAAGTAATATCATGATAAGTATTTCAGAGTAGTTTCTATTATGTTATTTTAAGTGAGTGTCTATTTTACTTCTTTATTTAAAATTTCGTACTACAGCTTTATTTATAAAAAGTTTTAAATTAAAACTCATTGTATGAGATACTTAGAACAACATATTCTTCAAGTCCAATTTAAAAATCTCCCAATTCAGTAGGAGCAGTGGTCTGTAAAATATGACAGAATTTGATTTTTAAAGATAAAATTATTGTAGTGGTAGTTACTTCTCAGAGTATATTAGGTAAGGGTATATCAGAGTATATTAGGTCATTCTTTGAAAATGTGAACTTTTAATTAAAATAAGACAAATTTAAGAACATAGGACAAGACTAGTAAGGTGGTGCAAATTGAAGTGCGATTTCGAGCGACAAGTGGCGATATTAGTGAAATTATTGGAAAAATACTTTTTGAGATATCAGTATTTTAAGTCATTAAGCAAAAAGTGTTGCCTTTTTAAAACAAAAAAATCCGCGGATTTTTAGTAAAATTAAACAAAAATACCTTGCTCATTATGGCATTTTCACCAAGTGTTTAGATGGAAGAGCATACAGGCATAAAGAACAGTTTTTTGTAGATAATTAGCTTTAACGAAAGAAGAGATTTAAAGATGAGGTTTTAATTATATAAATTTCTATAGAAGCATTACCAATTTTAATTTCTTCAGGAAATGACCGTAGAAAATTTGTTTCGAAAACATAAAGTATTAAACTAACATTTCATAAACATCAAGTACTGGCTTTCAACCTTCAAGAACAAACCTGACACTGGAAATATTTCAAGAACTAAATTGAAATTTTTTTAAAAAATCCAGATTTTAAAATTTTAAACATTTATACTGAGATTTTAAAAAAATATTCCTAACCAAACTGACACTTTTAAGAATTTGATTTCAAGAACTAACTGAAAGGTAGAAGAAATACATAAAGAAAAATGATTGCCAGTTGCTTGTTCATAAATTTGGACGTGATCTGATTACGAACGGAAGAAAAAAAGAAAAACAAAACTACAAATATCTGAGGATAGATTTTGCATCATTCAATATGCCTTAACATGCAGTACTTTCAGTACATTAATTTTAGCTAACACGTCAATGACTGTTTTTCTTGTGTTTGTGATCGTTACCGTACAAAATTTTGCCTGATAACTTATTTTGCTTTCCCAAACTTTTTGCTCTCTTTTTATTTGCTCTCAACACCTTTTTTGCTCCACCAAAAGAAAATATTCATTAAAAGGTTTCTAAAGCTATTCAGATCATGTGAGAGTAGTTAAACTGAAAAGATATCAAAAACTTTATTTATCGTGATGCATAATCCTTGCAGCTATGATCAGTAAATCAGCATGTGTGTATAGGAATTCAAAAAATTATAGATTGAGTTGCACATTAATTGGAGTTTATGCACATATCAACATGTGTGTGTGTGTATAAACACCAAAGAGAATTCATCGAATATACATACCTGCATTACCTTATTACCTTTGCTCTTTTCTCCAAATTTTGCTAACTCACTGTTGTATATATAGCATCCCCCACCACCAAATTTCCTTTTTTTTTATGTCAGCTGCTTTCTGTAATGATTTGAAAAATACCCCTACTTCTTCCTTCCTTTCTTTCTTAGTAGAATCTTCTCTGGAGCCATAAGCGCCAGTGTCACATTGTCTAATCTTGAGATTTGTCCTCACATCACTCATCATATTTAGTGTTGAATGTTGTAGCTGCTGCTTCCCTTTCCTGACCATTGTTGCCTTAATATAACATCTTGTAGTGTTGCTATTAGAAGAGTCTCATATGTTTTTGTCCTCTTTGTTTAGATAACACGAATGATAATGAAATGGAAGGCCTGGAACTTTTCTGAGTTCTATTTTTTTTTATTAATATTTCCCATATTCACGGCGCTTATCTTGAATTATGCTGGTGTTTGCTTTGAGTTTATTTTCCCGTAGCTGCCTTCCCAATATTCGTTCTAGTTTTCTGATGAAAACTTGAGGGGGGGGGGGGGACTGGTTTAAATGGGCGACGCCCACTGTTGGCATGGCATTTCATCACTTGTTTGATCATTTCTCTCTGGATTAACCAATACAGAATAAATTTGGTCTGCTAAATCTCTAACTGCCAGAAGATCCTATTCGTTCAGCATCTGTGTGAATATATAATAATGGGACTATCATGAGTGAGTAGTCCCATTATTATTAATGGTGTATCAGAATATTCATATGTTCTGAATAGTGTATCAGAATATTCATATGTTCTGAATAGTGTATCAGAACTCTGGTCGGTTCTCTGTATTCTTTACAGAATATGAGATGTTTTCTCCCAACTATCTAGCACTGATCTTTAATTGACCCACTTATTCATATTCACATTATTAATATTATCATTATTATATTCATAAATAATATTAATAACATATATACACTCATCTCAAGATATTTAGACATCCCAAAACTAGAAAAGCGCTCTACAGTTTTCACCTGTCTATTCCCCATGAGCTGAAATTTTGATTGTCTATCGATGCTCAGATGAAAGTAAACAGCAGCACTCATTCAATGATAGTTTTGCTATTATTAAAGTTCAAATATACACTCTATGAAATGTGGACTAGTGGATAATATTTTAAGGCTCATATAATAATAGTTTATTCAGCTAACTCAAAATAACTGACGATGTTTACTACAGGTAAACTGTTTTGAGTTGCTTTCTTTTGCAAACGTTGCTAACTAAATGCTAGACTTCTCCTGGGAAAAATTAGCTTCAATACGTTGCTTCAATGCAACGTATATAAATGCACTGTAACATTATAAATGTTATCTCTTGTAGTGTTTATAACCATTAACCTTATTGCTGAGTCCATCCGATTCAGACTGTGAGATTTCGGAGTGGCGTGTGTGAGGTATCAAGCCCCATTTCGCTGTCCTTTTTATGTCACGTTATTTTATGTTTCTATCATAAATAAACAAATAAGAGCATGAAGAGGAAAAATGCATTTATATCTTGCAGACTGAATGGCAGCATTACGAAAATATCGTCCATATGCTTTATTCGACATTTCATTTTTTATTTTATTTTCATATTGTCTTTAACTTATCTCTAAGAGCTTTCATGAACAATAAGCAAATACAGGAAAGATAATAGCTTGATAAGATTGGAATCGTGTCTTACATTGCTCGTTTAGACTCTTCGATATCCTGTCTGTGAAATATGTTTAAAATTAAACAGCGAATCACCGTACGGTAATTTATGCGAATGTTTCAGTTATCTGCTTTCATGCAATTGTTTTGTTTTCTTCCTTTTTTTAAGTAATCGAGAGAAGGTCGTGCTGTAGCACATCAGCCTATAGTTCATTGTTTAATGTTTTCTTCTGGTATCTTACAGCATTTGTATACTCCCACTTTCCATGCTATCCTAAAGGAAGCGCAGTTAGAATGAAGGCATTTACTAGTATGAATCACGTATGTAAACATTTTAAAGCTTTACGATCCCATCTTAATTGATCTTTACATCTTAAAAGTAATCCAGAAATGAAAGAGCGTTGCTGTTTTATATCTCACTGTCATATTTATGGACCGTTTTAAGTGACTAAGGAAGGAAACAAATTCATTTAGATGTTGTAGACTTCAGGACAATATCATGAAATTATCGTCCGTATACATCATTTGACATTTTTACGTACTCTCCTTTAGCTGATCTCTCTAAAGCTTTACAAAACAGATTAGCAAATAATGGAAAGATAGATAAGAGCTCGACAAGACAGCGATTATGTCTTTTCTTTGAGTATTTGTGAAACAAAGTCAATACATCAAAACTAATAAGGTTATGGTAAGCTTCTTAAGTAAAGCCAGATTTTTTTAAGTTCTTTTTGATATATTTTTAGGTAATTCTTCCCACGGAAGATTATAAAGTTAGTTTAATTATAGCGTAGGTAGGCTAAGTTATCTTTAAATTAATTTATTTCTTTACTGTGTTTATTATTATAAACCTTTCTGTTAGAGACCAAACATGGAACATTTTGAAGCCACAGCAAGCAAACAGAAAGTCTGAATTTTATCTCCTACCTAAGGAAATCACAAATCCACTCCAAACGCGGATCAGAACCTTCGGCCGATTGGTCAGAGAACGAAGATGATATTTACTCGGCCAGCTAAATGAGAATGTATTATCCGTCTTATCAACCGCAACCACTCTCCTACACACACTTTGAATACGATCAAATGTTTGATCATATTGCAACTTGGAGATCTCTGTATTCCATACTCGATCTAAAATGAATGGTAAACTTGATAGGGGCTTTTAGCTGCTTACAGATGAAGACTTTATCAACCAAATATACATTCAATTTAAGTTTGATTGATAAATAATGTGAAATTTAATGAATTTCATTTTTATAAACATTCATTTTCAATTCACTCAAGATAACTAATAATAAACATTAGTCTTGCTGAAAATGAAGTTATTACTTTTAAACTATTGTTATAGATCCATTCATCTTTGTTTAGAAAATGATTAAACATTACTTATCACAGTCCTGTAAAGGTGCAATGCGTCATGACAGACTGATGCAGTCTTCACCATTGTAAATATATTCAGTATATGTTCTCAATGGGTACCCATGTTATAAGAAACTGTTCGTTGTCATCTTCTAAATAGAATTATAGTCAACAATATCCAATTAAGGGCGGACAATTAGGATAATTGTGACGAACACAATTATCCTAATTGTGTTCGACAGTCCACTGACTTCTTAAACCGGTAAATAATAACCAGTTACGCTATATTATTAAATTAAGAATCTATTAAAAATAATCCAGTTATCGGACCAGAGTAAATTGCTAAACTGTCAGATTAAAGCTAAAGAATAATCTCAGGTACGTTAATGATCACATAATTCACATTTTAAAATATTCTTGTCTGTACGAGTTCAATCCTTTTGTTTGTCACAATTTCACTCTTAAGAATGTGATAAATTTGTAGGACCAGTTTAAAAAACTATTATTTTTTTATTTAATTTAAATTTTATTTAATTTTAAATTAAATTATTAATTTAAAATAAATTAATAATTTAATTTAAAAAATGCATTTTTCGTCAAAGACAGCTGTAAGATATGCTCTTTCCGAGAAAAAAACAGTCAGAAATAACTTTTAGGCAATCGTTCTATTTTATGGGTTTATTGCATATAAAACACTTGCTAAATTTTATTAGTTTTCATTATTCTTAAGATTGAGTTTTAGTTTAATTACACGTCTTTATATTCTGCATAGGGAAATTATATTAATCTCTTTTTGTCAATATGTTAATATCGGAATCAAGATATACAGAAAGAAAAAAAAATTACTATGGTATTCCTAGATCATTCATTATTGCCAGGTCTTTTCATACTGTTACAGTGTTTTCCTCTAAAATTGTTTTCCTTCAGTTTTCCTGGATATAATTTCAATGTAAAATAAGCCTGACACAAAAACGAATATTCTTATATTGATCAATAAACACAAAAATATTTTTATAATGAGAAAGAGAGAGAGAGAGAGAGAGAGAGAGAGAGAGAGAGAGAGAGAGAGAGAGAGAGAGAGATGGTGTCCAATATGTAATGTATTCTTTATGACACTCTGCTTTTCATGAAAACTTGCTTTTTGAAGCACAAAATCAGAGCGCAGATCATAAAACACATAAAAGTGGCTGCGCATTTCAGCTTTTATTACACTTTCATTCTTTTGAATAGCATTCTGTTACTAAAGTTAATGCATCTTTTATTCTTCTTCAATAATGCCAATGAAAAGCATCCCCGTCCGCATGCTTCTGTACTCTTCTCGATGAGAGAATTAGTCGAAAATTTTTCATTCCATTCACTTCAAAATTGTCTTTTATTCCCAAAAGAATGCGCTAATGGGCATCATCTCAACAGAAAATATGCGTCTGCTCTTTACGGAGAATTACAAAATACATTTTTGCTTGCTTCGTATTGAAGGTTTAAAAAAAAAAAACACGCAACTTACAACCATTACGTATAGTGCTTTTCTTTCCACAAGCTGGTTTCTGTGTAATGCGTCTGTAATGGATGGATAAAATGATCTCCCTTTCATCCTGCATATAAAGGGTCGGCAGTATTTTAAAAGCCAAGTCACAAAAGTTTAAAATAGTGTGTGTGTATATATATATAATGTAATGGACTCGTTCCCTTACACACACACACACACACACACACACACACACATACACACACACAAAGCACACAAAGTAAGAATCGCGCTTTTTTTTTTCAATATATTTTTCATTCAATAATAGTGTATGCTAGGTTCATACCACAGCATCGAATCCCCGAGATCTCCGAGTTTCAAACAAAAATCCAACATAATGGGATGACATGGTTAGCCATTATATAAAACAGCCCAAATACTGTCACACTTAACCCTTGTTAAATAGGACGGCGCATTATATCTCCATAATATATCATATTCAATATATTAGTATGTTCTTTGGCTAGTTTTTTTTGCGGTGTCTTATAAAATTGCGATTAGTCGGGACGAAAAGCTCTTTCCTTTTTGCATGAAATTAGCTAATTCATTTTCATTTGAACTCTTATAAACATTTCTCGCCAACCCTAGACTCGATTCGAACTAGGTGTGTTTCTAACTGAATGACCTCCTAGCTATCAATGGCTTTAGAGAGGAAATATCTACTATATAGATGTCTATTTACCTGGATTTACACGACTGTTTACCACGTAAATTACCATACTTACATCTTAGACCAATGACCTTAGGGGCGGGAATACATGGTAGCAATTTTACAACATTGCGTGGTATTTGGGGGCTTATTACTATTTTCTACATGATAAATTGTTTTGTTTATCTGATGAAGGAACTGCTTTCAGTTCTGTTGATGTAAAGTGCAACGCAATAAAGAAAGCAACTTTAAAATATAAAATAATATAACGAAGTCAAATAAATGGAGATGGAAGAAAATAAAATTGATTAATGGGTTAGCAAAATGTGGAACTTTAAGCAACATTACCCAGTGAGAGTTATTTTCCTTTTTGTAGGATATTTTAGGGTTTTCAACGTAAAGGTCTCTTGGCGTTTGTTCCCATTGGTCATTACGCCTTCCCACACCATACATATTGGCTTCCTGTGATTCCAGTAGCCGTTTCTCTTACCATGATAGCATCTCCCATATAACTCCC
Organism: Typopeltis vanoorti; assembly: GCF_054136105.1. Lineage (NCBI taxonomy): Eukaryota > Metazoa > Arthropoda > Arachnida > Uropygi > Thelyphonidae > Typopeltis > Typopeltis vanoorti. The sequence continues at coordinate 92,677,132 of NC_143550.1, read as the reverse complement.
ACACTACACCTTTCCCTATCTATTTCTAACGTTATCTGTCCATCACTCATCTTGTCACATGTATTAAAAAATAAAACTAAACGAGAAACGATATTTGGGTTTGTGCACAAATTTCGATTTTTCTGGCACGCGCTACCTGGACGTCATGGTAATATCTGGAATTCAACTTTAATCGACTGTACAATCAATTGACGGAGACATTTTCGGGTAATTTTTCTTCGTCTTTCCCTCTCCATATCGTCAGATGCGTGGGCGTGTTACTTCCTCACATAGAAATTCGATATGAAGGGAGGAGGGGAGGGGGGTTTTAAAATTGCTTTTTTTTGCCACTTTAGTCAAGAAAACGTAAGTGGCTTTACAATATTTTATTGATTATGGAGAATACAAATGAGTAACTGAATCTCTATCAAAGTCCTCATCATAAATCTTCCTGCGTCTATTCAGGCGTTCCCTTAAACCTTGTAATTTACTTGGTTCAACTCTCTTTTTTTCCCCCTTTCCTTTTCTTTTTCTTCGGTTCGCTAACAGAATGTGGTATTCAACATGAATATGCTTTCGATGTACTGGAATCTGATAGGATATTATTGCTATCTTACATTTGTGTATTTTACACTTCATGCACACATCGCGCTTGACGGTATAATCTGATACAATCCACTATTCAAACTGGTATTTTAACAGTTACCCAAGAATTAGTCTGGTGTATTTAAGTAACTTCTATCAAGTAATTATCTCTTATTAAAAATACTTGCTAAAGAATTCAAAAACTGAGAAGCTAAACTATAATTCATTGTAACAAATACGCTTAATAATACACCTATTTTTATTACAACGCTTTTTACATATATCGTCGGTATTTGCCAGTAGTAGCGAAATTTTTACTGTTAATTATGTTACATTACAAAATCATTGATATTGTTGGGCGAGGCATGTACGATTGGCTAAGGGTGCTCATTGGCAACCCACACATTTTCTAAACTTTTTAGCTAATTTTCTAAAATTTAGACCTCTCCACTCTGTGCGGCGTGAAAGACTTTAGCTGAAATTGCATAAATCTGCTATAATAATAAAGTGAAATAAAGCAATCATTATTACTGTATTACATTAAGGATAACATTATTTTTTTCACTTATGATCATCTTGGAAAACTCTCCTTACTATAGCTATTCTGATCAACGTATTAATCGAGATGTAGGTCGTTTTCAATAATGTAGCCCAAGTTATTTTATTAATAAATAAAATACGTGCGATGCTTAGATATTGCAATATACTATATTAAGCTTATTGCAATACATAAGCACCGATATATATTTTAAACGTTTTGTGAGGACAATTCACAAACCGTTTGATGTGTAAAGTTTAAATGTTTCTTGGAGGTCTCTGTAAGAAACATAAGAGTGTGTTAAACGTTTACAAGAAGTAAAATGAAACTGATTATAAACCAGTTCACGTCAAGATGTAACCTTGAGATATATGTTTTAAAAAATCAGCTGCCAACTTCGATAATCTGATTTTGATATTTCATGCAGGTATTATTACTTTCTCTAGAGACTACGGCAAAATTCTTTTGCGATTATTTTTATTATTAGACCAAATGTACACAGTTAATGTGATTCACATAATATATAAAACCACATTTTAAATATATATTTCATTTTTAAGCAAGAAACGTAGGTAATAAAATGTTGTTTTGAATCATTTATCTCCCTCTCTCTCTCTCTCTCTCTTGAATATATAGAATACAAATATGTACATTCAGTTAAATAAAAGTGAAATGCCTAGATGTATAAATTGAATTTAGAGACAGGTGGATGTGGATGTCAGATTAACTAAATAAATAAGCGTTGAAAGAAACTACTAAAGTGTGTGATTAACTGGATCAACGCAGTAAACGAAAGCCTTGAGGCATCCTTATATTTAAATAATAATAATTATTATTATTACTATTTGTCACAATACGGCTTTCAGAAAACAACAAGCAACATTACTTTATTAGAAGACATCACCGACACAATAAACAAAGCTCTCGACAAAAACAAGTACGCCGTGCTTATACTGCTGGAACTAACCAAAGCATTTGACACACTCGAACATGACAAACTATACTCAATAGGTATAAGAGAAACACTGCGTACATGGTTCAAGAACTACCTCTCCAACAGAACACAAGTAAAAAAAATAGGTACATGTCACAGTCGGAATATACAAATAAAACACGGTGTACCTCAAGGTGCCGTATTATCACCCACTCTATTCAACGTATACAATAACGATGTTCATAACTTATCCATAAGAAGTCAAATATTTCAATACGCAGATGACACTGCACTACTAGCAATCCACACAGACATTAACACAGCTCTCTGCAAAGCACAATAAGACCTAAACGAAATCACAACATACTTCCAACAAAACTCAATTCTAATCAACGGCACCAAAACACAAAACATTCTTGGGTTGTGTTGATAATACACAACCCAAGAATCATACGCCCGCATCACTATTGATACATTGTCACACATACCGCTGCATTAACAACAAAAATACCTGCCAATGTTCCGAAATCAAACCTGTAACACACGCAAAATACCTCAGTCTCTGTATAGATTCCCACCTTAAATGGACAAAACATATAAAATACCTACACACCAAACTCCGGATCATCGCAGAAAAACTCTTCCAAGTTAAAGACATTATTCCACCCAACATAAAAAACTCCCATATCACATCTGCGAATCCCTACTCAGATACGGAATAACAGTCTATGCAAATACATCAAACAGCCACCTAACAAAATTAGAAACACTACACAGGAAAATCGTGTCAACAGTGATCTGGATACCTTACACGCAACAACCAATATCCGACAAGCACATGGCGATACACAGAATTCTGAGCATTAAAAACCTGAAACACTACATGACATTAACAAGGAATTACTTCAACATCACCTATCGAAACAACAGAGACACATATCGTATAACACGACCTACAACAACTCTCTACATCCCCACACCCTTCAACAACACATACGGTTCTTTTTTGAGATCACATCAGATACCCACGCAACTCAACAACCTACCAAGAAATTTAAAACACGTAGATAACTACAGAACATTAAAAAACGAACTCTGGAAAATATACCAACAAACTTAAGAAACCATTAACACTAATATACACATTATAAATCACTAGCATCCAATGCCTACATCCCATACATAAACAGTAGCAATACACAAATAGTGAAGGCTAAATCCCACTCCCTTCATAAAAGCTAACCCAAGCTTCGAAGTAGGTGGGATTAACTTGCCTCACTCATCTACAAGTAATCCTTATAAACAAATGCAGAAATTTATTGGTATAATCACTCTTTCTCCAGGGAGTCCAAAGACTCATCGAGGGAGGGATGGCATCTGCTCTACAACTCTGTCTCCACCACTCACAATCCACCAACTGACCGCAACTACACCAACGCCACCTACCGTCGACCACCACCACCACTAGTATTTCCACAGACAATCACAAACAGCCATGCTCACAGCGGGATTCGAACCCGCAATCTCTTGACTGGAGAGCGAATACGCTTACCACTCGGCCAGCCATCTGGCTAAGGACTAGAAAAAGTTCCTCTAGTCTGCGACTACAATTGAACTCGTGACGCTCTTTCTTCGGGCGGTTTAGTGCTGAGGAGTGTAAACACCACTTCAACTGAGCTACACAGGCGCTAAATAATAATAATAATAATAATAATAATAATAATAATAATAATAATAATAATAATAATAATAGTTATTCTTGTTGTTGTCAGCCTTTCCCAAAGACATACATCAATTGCAGAGTTAATACCATGAAGAAAATTACTTCATTCGTCGATTATATCTGTTCTTGCCACTTTTTTCTGCATTTTAAGGGAAGAAAAAAAATAGACGTATTCAGAGGGAAAACTCTTCAATATTATTGCCCATTTGTCCAATCATATGTATTTCCAACCCAAAAAAGGGGGAAGGAAGGAAGGGATATAGCTTTTGAACGGGTATCGATGAAGGAATGTTCCTAAGTATGTACATGTTGGCTCTTGTGGCTTTTGTATTCTTATATAACAAGACAAAAGCCAAAAGAAAGGACAAAAGAGGTAGAAAAACTAAAAATAATCTGGTGAAGCATATGCCCTTAGATATACAAAAACTAAAATTCAGTAAATTATAAAAACTATTTAAAAAAGAAATATATTCTTCAAATATATTCTTCCCTGATGAATTCCTCAAGAAATTAAAGAAATTGTAATTACACACCATTAACTCCCCAACTAACCATGATGTCTATAGACGTCCAGCTAAATCTGGATATGATTCTGTACCGCCCGTTGAATAACATGAATAAGAAGCGCAATTTGGTCTCACTATTTCATCCACCTCGACTGGTAGGGAGGTTAATATACATTTTCCCAGAACTGTAGGGAAGAATATATTTCAGGAGTCCAGTAAGTGAAATGGCGGTATCGACTTGAGAGATTAAAATCATTTACAACTAAAAGACATCGAGCATCAACTTTAGTGGGATTAGGACAAATTGTGTGCATGATAATTAGTGAGACACCACTCACTCAATTAGATAACTATTGCTAAATATTTTAAGAAGAAAGTATTACTCTTCGGTATCTAAAGAAAACAAATGCATGTTTTTCCTTAACATATTGACAGGAGGATATTTATGAACTTCTGATGGATTGGTCTAAAGAGACATGCAGCTGCTTTACAAACAGTCGTATATTGAATCGAAATGCATGCTATTTGAATAATCGAGAGAAGAAATTAAATATCAAAATTTTCAAATCGAATGGGATTCAGGAGATGTTTCCGTGAATTAAATATCACATGAATCAATACCGTTTTGCAAACCCTAAAATCTTCAGCATGAATAAATTACAGGTGTACCACTGATATCAGAAAACACATCTGGTCGCAGCATTTGTTCGCTTTTAATGGCAGGCGCTTACTAAAGCCTGCATTAAAACCCATCGGTCATGCACGCAAACAGAATATTAGAAAGTTTGGTCAAGGCTCTTACATTAGTACATTAGAAATATGATGGATGTGTCGTTACACTGCTTGTCTCTCTCTCGCTCCCACCCTCCTCTTTCAGATGCGAAGCGTGCTGTCTATCCCGCATTAATACAACAAAAAGCCTTCTGGAGTTAATTTTCCCGTTCAACATCCGTACGTAGGGTTTTATGTTTCACTAATCTATTCTTCTGTAGCTGTCAGTAGAAACGTCCGGCAAAGTGCATTCAATAGGACAGATTGTATCAACTGTCTTAAAATAGATACCGTCTACATCCAGTTGAGGAAACACAAAGCTAATGTGTTGCCACACCTGGTCCCTTCAGAGAACTTTGCAATCCATCTTCCTAATATTGCATCTTGCCAATGTCTGAAGTGGAGTAAATTATATCCAAGAGCTTTTCTGTCATTTTTTTTTTCGCCAAAGGAGCCGTTCTATTGATAGCGTTATGAGAGGGTTATTTATAGAAAGCAGGCGCCGCCAGATGTTGGTATTCATCGATTAAACTGTCAGCCAACCATTGCGTCAAGTTCCTAGGTCCCAGAACAGTCACTACTTTATCGCAACGTTGCAGACTGCAACTTTCATTCTTTTACTGCATTAAATAACGGCTGTAGTGGAGTTAGCAACAGTTGATACTTGAATACACGAAACAATATTAAATTCTTTCATTGTTGCCTTTCTGTCTCGCTGTGCGTGCTTCAGTGCTCGTGTGCAGTTCTTTGCGCTGCCGAACATTAATCCTCAGACGAGCAAGTTGTTTCATTCTCGTGTCCTACAGACAAAAAACTCCTTTCTTATGTCCTCAAATGAAAAGAATATTAAAGAAAATACCACAAGGTTTTCCCGCATAATTATCTCATAAAGCAGAAGCATAATAATGTGTTTAAGACTTAGAATGACATAACAACACATTATACACTTTTAAATACAACCCTAAATGCATTTTAAAATATATTCACATTCTAATTACTGAGTCAAATCCTATAAGTTTTAGCAAGCCGATTTACACGTATATTTTGTATGTGACACAGTGAGCCTGATCAATCCTGAATCAAATATCTTCAGCAACAAACCTATAAATTCCCAATGCTTTTATGCTCTTTCAGTTAAAAAAATCTCCTTCTATTTCTTTTTTTTTAAATTTTATTTCAGAACTTTGGAAATTCCAATGAAAAGTGTGCCTTTAAATACGTACAAAAATGCGTATGTGATAACTAACTCCAGGTTGCTATGGTGAGATAGGACTCTAGCACGTTGTTCAAATTAAATTCCTTCCCCGATAGTAATACAAATTCCTTAAAGTTTTCCTCCAAACAGATCTCATGTGAGTAACATAGTGACATATGCTCGTTTCGACGCATCTAGGCGGTAAACACTTTTCTACATATGTATTGTTTTCAGAACTCAGGAAGGACAAATGGAATGCATCTGGGCCCTGGTAAGCGTCAAGGTATTTTTACGTTTGGGAAGGAGAGCTGTATTGAGCTGGGAAAAGTGCAAACACTTTCTGGATTTGATTTATTGTTTTTAGTTTCATTTCATTTCATGTATTTTGTGCTCTCATCGTCAACACAGTTTACTGAACAATTGAAGCAAAAAGCTGACATCAATTGGTAAAAAAAAGTTAATAAAATTTTTCTAAAAGTGAACCATTAGGTTTACCTATCCATGGATGCAAAACGTTATCCTATTACTTCGTGCAAAAAATAACCTATCAATTGGTGAAAAACGTTAGCCTATCAGTTGGTGCAAAAAAGGTAACCTATCAACTGGAACAAAACATTATCCTATAAATTGGTGTAAAAAAAGTTACACAATCGATCGATGAAAAAAGTTAACCTATCAGTTGGTGCAAAACAATTATCCTCTCGGTTGGTACAAAACGTTAATTTGCATAAAAGTTGTTGCATTGGGAGTTACCGGCAGATTACTTTTTTTTCTGAATTTTCACTGTTTTCTCCGCATATCACAGAGACATCACAGGGAGAATCCGTCATTCAAAGAACCGTACAAATACGAGGCAGGAGGCGTAAAAGTTCCATGTACGTATTATTTGAATTGCTGATGGAATGCATGTTGAAATGCACATAACAAATAACTACTGCATAATGCAATTTCAATCATTGTGGATGTCAGATTACTGTTAGAACGGGGGAAAAAAGAGCATTTCATTGTGGTGGTAGTACACTTCTTTGCCTTTCTTTTCTTTTATTTTATTTTTATGTTGGTTTCTTTCTTTGCTTTTTAGTTGTGCTCTTACCGCAGTGTGAAATTATTTGAATGTTAAGAATGTTTGCTGTGTGTCTTCAAATTTCGTTAGCAGATTCCGTTATCACGAATGGCATTTAGAGTGAAAATTTCTTACATACCAGCCGGATGGATGGCTTCTCACCTTCCCTGTAAGGAACATTTCCACATTCTCATTTATTTCAAAGTGATGCTGGGATTCGTTTAGTTGATTCTGTTCTATTCTATTTTTAAGCGAGATAAAAATTTTGTAGATGTATTCCCCTGCAAAACTTTGTAAAAAAAGAAAATAAAATACTTATTTTAAAAAGTTAATAAATTGAAAAGGACACTGAAAAAGAAACAGAATCAGTCGATGTTAAAAAAAGGACACTTTTCATTTATTTAATAAAAATAAATTTTAAACTCTAAACTGTTACTTTTCTAATTGTTTAAGCAGCTAAATATAATATTTAAAACTAATTTCACTTTATATTTTGGTTGAATTTGCATTGACAAGTTCCAGCACATTCAATTTATGTGGGCCGGAATTTGGAACATCGCACTCCCTAAGTTAGATAATCTTTTCGCCAGCAATGGAAGCCAATGAAATTTGCTTTCTATTATTTCAGGTAATCCACGTGGCGGAGGTTTTAGTTCTCAACGCGCTCTTCAACTCCACCCAAAGCAGATGAAGATGTGCCCAGCAGGAAAGCTTTGGATCACCTTCCTCTTGATGATAAACGAAGCCGAAAAGATCTACAGCATTCACTCTTTCCTCGCCACTAACCACCTAGGGTCGCTGATGCTGGCGAAGAACATCGCTTCCAAATCGAAGGTGACCGGGTCCACCGGTGACGTTTCTCGTCGACAAAGCGAGCAGCTCCCTCGCCATCTGAACGAGGTGGTTGAACCTGAGCCATCATGTTCCGAACTGAGAGCGATGTGGAGGCACATGAATCGCATAGCCCGTCACAGTGAGCTCACTAACGAAATTCCCCAATTTCCTGTCACTTTTCCTGCTGCTGCTGCGTTTAGCTACGCCTCGCAACCACGTCGACCCTTCCGACCGGGTGGTGTTAACATGAAGCAGGCCAGCAGCCATCCGACTGTCTACGGATCGGCTACTTATGTGCCAGAGTATCCAGCGTTCGGTAAAATTCTTCGAAATCCGGAGGAAAAACAATCCTATCGCAGAGCGATGCACAAAATTTCTAGCCATTCCAGGAGCGGATTCTCTAGATTCGACGATAGTTATGATCCGGCAGGTCAGTACGGAACGGCAAGGAACAGTCCGAAGGAGAAATATCCGGGAAAATTTGCCAACATTCCTCTCTCAGAAGAAGCACTGGGTCTCTATGGCACAGTCATCTACAGTCCTGAAGAAAAAGATCTGTACGACAGGTCACGATCTCACTGGAACAGGGAGGACAATAATAGATGGACACAAGGCGAACAGTATAGAAACATTCCGGTCAAACCTAAAGACAAGTCTATGTACGGGAGCGTGATCAGCGCTAAACCGTCTGGGTTCCGACAAGCGCAACCTGTGGTGGTAGTTCCGGCGCAGCCTTATTCCCGGGTTTTGTTGAATGGTCAGCGGAAGAGCAAAGAAGCGGCACTGGCTTTCGCTCATGATGTTCACATGAATGATGAAATGACAGACATTGCGAAGAGTAAGGTAATGTCAGGCTTTTTTCACTTTTGTTTTTTCATCTAAGTTCAATGATATTTTAACTTTGTTTCCCATAAATCTTTTCGAAGTTTTACTTACTGGGACAAAATTATCCCATAGAAGATGAGGCGAATATTAACAGACTTCGTATTTTTACACAGGCATTTGTACAAGTAGAATACGTGATGTTATAATAACTTTAACCGCTCTTATACTCATTAGCTGCTGCATAAATCGCCAAAGTTCCGGTTTGGTTGCATTTATAACACTGAACACAACAAAACGTATCAACAGAGAGTCGCGCTCATTTTCTAAAAAAAAGGTAGGTCTTTCCTTAAGAGTTATAATGGTTGCGGTCTTCTCCACGTAGTGAAATTAGAGATATTTAATTTGTGGAGATCTAATTAACGTATCACTTGAGACTTAAGTTTCAGAAAAATAATACTATCTTTATCGTATGGGATGGAGACGAAGACCAGGCTCACTTACTTAAAAGAAAATGCTCTGTAGATATGTCACACATTACTATGAATTTAGTCTTGGTGCTTTTGTATCTCCAGCTTCCACTTCTTAGAATGCATTTTGATTTATATGGAATTTGTGACCGGTATACTAATGTGCAAAGTCGAATGCGACCGCTCAAATAATGGCTCTGTCGGGATTCCTATCCGCTATACACGTCCTACGATTACTCTTCAATTTATCCTGAATAAAATACAGTATTTGGGTATGGTGATGGTTTACTCAATTGTGCATTACATTACTGCTGCCGAACTTTCAACAATCAGCCCGAATGAAAATTGTAACATCAGGCGTCTGTAAAAAAAAAAAAAAAAAAAAAAAAAATGGAACGTTATTGTTACCATACTCCTGAGTGAAAATAGATTCAATCTTATTGATAAAATTAGGTAAGACAGAATTATCCATATATCGTCATCGAGTTCAGATCCTATGTCATCGTGGTAAATGAGACTCGAGTATTTTCGAAATCGCTGACGTAAACTTGCCACAGAATGCTTCAAACGGGTTCATGTGCTGAATACAATAAGATATTCTGGTTAACGTTTTTCTTAGAACCTGACATAAAATTAATACTTTGTTGGTTCTGCATCTGCTCAGGTTTGGGAATTTTGCCTTAAGATTGCATTGATATCACAAAAGGTTGTGTGATTACAAGGACACCATTGAATTTGCTGCGTTTCAATTGCCTACTTATCACCAAAATATTCTATTAACAGCAAATTTTGTAATTTATTTCTGTTTCAGTAATTAGATGTAAAACAGGTAATATATGTAATCATGGTTACTTATCCCATTACAAATCCTTCTGTAAAGTAAGCGCCTTTTATTCCAGCAAGTTCTAAAGGAAGAAATCGAATCATCGTCCAAATGTGACCACAAACAATAATCAGCTTATTTAAAACAAGTCTCATAGTAATGTTCTACGCTCTTCCTTCCTTCTTTACTTTCTGATATTTTATTAACTTGTTAAAATATACATTAGACGATAGGTAACAAGGACTATATACATATTATAAGTATATAAAAGTATATATATATATATTACAGAGAAAGAAATATTTTCCTTTCGGGTATACAATAGAGAATGCAATAAATGAATTCAAAATTTACAGTTCGGTTTCGGTCTGAGTTATCTTTCAGATGAAGCGTATTGTCGTCGTCAATCCAGAAGAGGGTACCAGTTGGATATCACTCCTCTATGAATTTCGCGACAGTTCTTATTTCTCTGAAGTACTCAAGTTCCAATAAAAGCCTGCTTTTTAGTTTCCGACGGAGGATATAGATGAGGGTTTGTGCAGTTTCTGTGAGAGATGGGTGCTGGTTATTTCTTGTCTGTTTTAGGTAGAAGCTGTAGATGACGGCCTTAGCGCAGATGAAGAGGAAATTGCATGTTCTGTGTCTGTTTTCTTCTGTGTGGACTAAATTCCAGTAGTCTTCTTGGCTGTGTGCGTAGTTACAGGTGTTAGACGCAGTATTCAGGGCATAGGTGATTATCACTTTGTTTGCGGGACAGGTTAGATATGTGTGTTCCAAGGTACCTGAAACGTCACAGAATAGACACAGATCCGTTTCTCTTAGCTGAAAATTGTAAAGCTTAGAAGGAGTTGGCAAGATGTTATGCCATATTCTCCACTGTATGTCGGAATCTGGTTTAGCACACTTTGATTTATATGGCAGATCCCACTGAGAACTGAGTGGCATATGCATCCTTGTAGATGAGAGAGTTAAGGATGAATATAAGGATGAGGTTGGAGACACTGACATGTGGAAGTGGTATATTTTCTTGTAGTTGGAGGGAAGAATTGGAAGTGAGGCTTCAGATTGTACAAGATGAAATATCGGCCGCGAGCAGTTTCTAGAAGGAATACCGATTTCCTGAGGTGTAGCGATATCTGGATAGGCTTTTATAATGGAGGCTTCTAGCTGTTGATATTGCTTTTCAGTTTTTGGGTTCTTCATTGGTAGGCTTGCGAACGCTTTCCATTTTAGGGTCTGGGTTAGGAGGTCCCCTATGACTTATTCCTGCCCAGTTCTATGTAGGGAAAAGAAAGGGCTGGCCAGTTGTGAGACTTGTTATGTTTCTGTTCGAAAATAGTGGTTCTGTAAGTACAGCTGACTCTGTTGATCCTATAAGTGTATGATGAAGTTCTGCGTTTTTCCACTGCTGTAGAGCGTCTTTGTAAAAATGAGGTAGTTTAGGAGGAGATGGTGCAGGACTGGCATTCGGAGGATTGTGGAAAGTCTAAGTCCTCTGGTAGATGATTTCGTGATGTAATCGATGGTGGTTACATGTGTGATTGCATTGAAGTGTCTTTAGGAGGAGGATTATCCTGAAGGATCTAATCTTGTTTTCAAGGGAAATCAGGCCTTAACCTCCCTTGCTGAGTGGCTTGCAGAGTTGAGGGTATGTTGTCCAGTGAGTTTTGTTCCAGAGGAAACGTTTGATTTCCTTTTGAATGTGGTAGAGAAATTCTTCAGGTGTGAGTACTTTGAGGGTATGCCATAAGACACTCGCAGCCATCTGGTTAACTATTAGTACTCTTCCTCTAAGTGAAGACATGGAACGAACGCTGTTCTATTTACCTAGCACCTGTTTAAAACGGTTGTGCAGCTGTGTCCAGTTCAGTGTGTTATATATTTTGGTGTTGCCAAGGTGCACACCGAAGTATCTTTGTCCTTCGCTTGACCAGGTAAATTCGATCGGAGAATCATTTCTAGACTTCCATCTGCCTGACCACAAGCCTGTGGTTTTTGCAGAATTTAATTTAGCCCCTAAGGCTTGTGCATATAATCTGTGTGCTTCTTCGGTTACTTTCCTTTCTTCTTCATTTCGGACTATTACATTTACGTCATCGGCATATGCTGATAGGGTGATTTTTTGATGTGGCTCTATTATGCTGGTTCATTTGGAGATGATGATGTCGTGTTCTCTTTTTAAGAAGCGGTTCCATGGCCAGTGTGTATAATTGTCCGGAAAGGGGACATCCTTGCTTGATCCCTCGAGAGTATGACAAAGTGCGAGTGAGCATGTTGTTGATTTTTAAACAGAAGTGTGCATCTCTGTAAAGCAATTGCACTGTTTCAATGATGAGAGGACCATAGCCAAATGCCTTTAGAACTTCATAAAGGTACTTGTGCTCTACCCTGTCGAAAGCTTTCTCCTGATTAAGGCTGACGAGTGCTAGGTTTTCATGTTGGCTGTTTGCGATGTGGATGAGATCTCTTATTAAATGGAGGTTATCATGTATTGATCTTCCTGGGACAGAGTACGTTTGATGTTGGCCAATAACTCAGGCAGTGTTGGCTTTATTCGGTTTGCTATAACTTTGGAAATGATTTGCAATCGGTATTACTTAGGGAGATTGGACGCCAGTTTCGGATATCCGTGTGGTCACCCTTCTTTGCTATCAATCGTGCTATTGAAGTCGTAACGGATTGTGGGAGGCCATTGATGTAGGCTTCTTGCAGTGTTTTGAGGAGAAGTGGTCCGAGTTGATTCCAGAAGGCTTGGAAAAACTCTGACGTGAGACCATTAAGGCCAGGAGATTTGTTCTTTGGCAAAGATGTGCATTCGGTTTTCAGTTCATCTAGCGTGATTTTGTTTTCTAAGTGGTTTCGATTTGTTGCAGAGATTTTTTTTTTGTTTCTTTCAGTATTTCGCGAATGGCATGTTGGGATGTTCCTGCAGTGCTGTATGCATTCTTGTAGTATTGTAGGATCTTGTTCCTTCCCCCGAAATCAATTTCAGAAACCTATCAGAGAACAAATGGACAATTGAGAGACATGATATACTCACCTAGTGGAGTTAGATGTTTGGGAAATGAATATAAGTTAATAATACTATTCACACTAAAGAGTATCGTTGTTGTTTTGAAACGTTAGACAAGATATATACGACAACTTAACTCTGTGTAAGGCATACAACGCGCAGCATGCATCTTGTACTTCACTTCTCAGATGACATCAAAATAATAAATAAATAAATAAATAAAACACTTCAAAAATTAATACTTGAAATATGATAGCTTTTTCATAGAGCTGCGATCATGTAAATTTTCTTACATGATCGCATTCTTTCATAAATGTTATGAAATCGACCAGATCAACCAGGAACATTACGAACTTACCTTGGCAAACATACCGTATATTAGTTGCATGCATTTCGTTCATATAGGTGAGAATTTCTGAGATGAAATGGGATCGGGTCTCGCCCATGCATAGCAATAAAATGCAAACAAATATCGAAGAAATAACATATTCTTGGATAAATTAATTTGTTAAAACATGTCGACATTTAACAATATAGTTTAACACTGTAGCAATAATCACAATGTAAAAAACAAAAATGGAACGTTATTGTTACCATACTCCTGAGTGAAAATAGATGCAATCTTATTGAGAATATTGGGTAAGACAGAATATATCGTCATAGTTCAGATCCTATGTCATCGTGGTAAATGAGACTCGAGTATTTTTGAAATCGCTGACGTAAACTGAAACACTATAATAATAATACTGACGTTATATAATAATACTCACGTCAGTGTATTGTACAGACGAATATGTCTCAAAAGGTTGTTACTCTTTTAATGCATAACGTGATATTATTATGTCCCTTGTCCAAGAACTGTTTTCTTCCAGTGTTATTTAGTTAACACTCAAATAGCTAGACGAATGAAACTTTTCTTTTGGCGATTATTCTAGTGTCAAATCTCTCTTGGCATAACCACACTACAACTATCTCATCCTCGTTATTCAAAAAATTATGACTTTTCTTTCTCTGAAGGTGAACCGAACAGCTATCAACCTTATACAAATCGCACGTCTAATTATTGAATGCTGCACTCATATTTAGTGATTTTCTTCATAGCTTTCTAAAACTGTTTGAAGTCAGAAAAAAAAACAATTCGATTAATTATCGATCTGTAATCGTTTCAGTTTTCCCTGAGTCATTTAGTCTTTGCTGCTTGCGTCTTCTACTTACAGCTATTGGTTACAAAAATACTCATAGTTACTGCTAATATATATGAGGTTTATATGCGCGATGTTATTTGTGTAAAATGTAGTTCCTAAGATATTGTGCAATTAAATGAACCATTGCTTAAAACTGTAATTCTAGTTTTTTATTTGTTCAGTTTCATTAGAGCAAAAGTTTGCTTTAAATTTAGAACATATGCTAATGATACGATAAAATCGTTGATCGTTGTGTGATTAGATTAATGATGACTGAATTAATAATATAATCCGAATCTGAGATTTAAGAGGTACGTTGTGTTCCTAAGAATCAAACAACTATTATGATAATTACCAAAAATCATTTTGCAGTGTTTTATAGCAACTGCAATTTCCTGTTGTTTTATCAAGTATTTTAGAAAGTAAAGAATGGCAAGCTGACATAACATCTGATAAGTGATGGAACTGACTAACTGACAAAGAAGATTTGTGTGTCGCGCTACATATTACAAGACTACGAAAGTGACAGAAAAGACAGCGATCTCATTTTAAATGGTAGTTAAAATATGAGTTGTCTTCACCACTTCCTACAACATAATAAAAGGTCTAATAAATCTTAGTCAAAGAACTCGTCTTTAATGGCACTACTTTAAAATAAGCGGAATAAACTTCAAATCAATATGACTGCATAAATCACGCAATAAGATTTTACTTCTTCTTTTTTTATTTGTGACAATTCATTAGTATATATTTCTAGTTGTTGTTTTTTTTCAAATGATATTATATATATATATTTTTTTGTTTTATACGGAGTTAAAATAATAAAAGAGAGTATGTCAAAGGTTAGAAATATTTTCTGAGCTGAAAATTATAATTCTCACTCCAAAATTCAACTGAAACCATGATGGTATGATTATGCATTTTTCAATTACACGAAACTCGATCTTTATAAAGTTAATTTCAAGATTTTTAATTAAATTATATCTTCAGATTTACTATCAGAAGATATTTTAATATTTTACATTAAAAGAATCCTGTATTTTTTTAAAAAAATTAACGGATAAAACAATTGATATTTTCCACCAAGACTGAAGGTTTGATGTGGATTGAGTTAGGCTGGTTGGCTGTACCGCAACAACAAAAACTATCAGTCGACGTTTATTCTGTCTGTTAATTGCATGTGTTCCTCTGACATGTCGTTTCGAGAGATGGAAAACCAGACCAGGAGAAATATTCCTGTCACCACCTGAAATGTCCTTATAAATTAGATTGGTGAATTCAAGTTCTATTAACGAAATCCTTATAATGCTTTCTAACAGTCTACAGGAATTTAAACTAGTACTTGTAGGATGTTGTAGGACTTTCCAACAATGGCATATAGCAGACGTCTTCCGGATAGCACGATAGCGACAAGCGTGATATTGTTTGTTCTAATTCTACTGAAAATCATAGCTCAGAAACTCTCGTCCACAATTTCTATAATGAGATTTTTTTTTTCATATCAAAACTTCATACGAAGGTCAGTTCTACTGTAAGCATGTTCATTTCTCTTCTTTAAAGTATAAAATATCAAAGAAATATAAATTTACATGAAATAGATCGCTAATTTAGCATCTGTGATAAAACATATACTATAAATTGTCATAGTAATATTACATTTTATGCAGAACGTGATAAACAAATGTTATTCGTCAGAATGGAGCAATCTATTAAATCGTTATATCAATAAAATTAGACTAAAACCCAAATTCCTTGAGTTAAGTTCCGGTGGATAACCATAAAGCGCAGTTGAAATAATGAAGTAATTATGAAGATTTGCGAACTCTTTCAGAATGCGTATTCTAGAATGGTATTGCCTTTCACTTAGAGTTTTGTTTTCCATGAATGTATAAACTGGTTGCCTATTTTTGCTAAGAATAAGGGTTTTGTTCGCTTTTAAACAGCGTATCATAAACCATCGCGAATATAAATTAATTGTCTTTAATTTGTTAACTAATAATCAGCGTGAAAATAGCAATTACCGTTACAAACGGGTGTCTTTATTGTCTATATAGTTAAGTTCGCTATTTAATAATGCCGCGTCAATCACACGTAGAAAGCCTTTTGTAAGGGTCACCACTCATGATAATTCATCAGTGGCTCGAATTATAGCTAAATTTTGGTATTATGTCCAACGAATTATGAAGAATGATTACTTATCACTGCTGATTACATCTAACTCATTCAGCAAATCGAGATATATCAATTTAACTTTTAATTCTCATTACCTTTCAATCCTTCCTTAATTTATTTTGAGCCAATGAACAGCGCTTTATGCTAATTCTGCTTCTAAAACTCATTTTGATCATTATAAATGTTTAAATCAGTATGTTATATCCAAGTAATTCTAATGAGTTGAGTTTTGGACGTTCCTGAACACCAAAATTAAAACTTAAATATAAGAAATAAATTCAACTGATCACATTCATTGTACAAAGCTATTTGCATTCAAACTTCTATAGAAATGCGACTTGTTAAATGTAATCCTCTATTTCATGAATCCTTACCATCTCCACTTTTAACACCCACATAAAATTACGATGATTTTTCCTTTTAGAATTTATGTACCCGATTTGAAGGCGAATATTCACTTGATTCACTTTAAATAAGTTGGAAAATTTAGTCTAGGAAATCATCAAGAAATATTTATATTAGAAATATAAATATATTTCTTGGTTTCTATCCTCTACTAGTAGAGAGTACAACCGAGAAAAAAATTTGAATGAATTAATTTTAATGTATATTATAAAACAAGTTATATACGTGTACGAAGATGTGCTTAGAAGTTGTGATAATCGCCATGAAAGGATTGAGGTAGAACCATGTTCTAGGTGTTTATTAGAACTTATCATTCCCCCATCCCTCGTAAACACATTTTATTTATCCCTCAGTTTATATTATAATATAAATTTCTAATATCATTCTAACTGCATTAACTAATGCGAAGTAAGTTGTGCTTTATCCTGTAAAGTTTGCAGCTTTTCACTAAATCGGGTTATTGAAACATTATGTTTGTAACCTCGTAAGCCATAACAATCATCTAAACTAAGTTCTATCTTTAAATCGATGCATTAAAAGGTTTAAACAAAAGTCATTCTAGTTGTACACATGACGTTCACTTCGATATAAGGAAGCCGTTGAAATTAGCCATTTTAAATGGCTTCTGCTAACGAGATTAAAACCAGAAATACTCCAGCTGACACGAAGACCATGGGACGATACTTATGACTTTCCTAGATAGGGTCCGACTTAATTATAGCTGGAGACTACTTGGAAGTAATAGGTGATTATCGTGGCTCGTTTCACATGATGCACCTCAGATAACAGACATTTACAGTATAGTGTATTAGGCTATATTGATAACCAGATGTTCAGAAAGCGCAGGAAGCCACACACACACACACACACACACACACACACACACACACACACACACACACACACACACACACACACACACACACACACACACACACACACACACAAAGTTTGATGAATGATGCTTCGTTATTTTATTTTAGCAAATGGTCCGTTAGGTCAGTCATGTGGATGTATCATCTCTGTTATTATCCAGCTACGGTAGGCTTCTAAAGATCAACACCGAAGTTATGCGATCTATACACAGAAATCCAAGAAATGATTGGTGTGATTAAAGGAGGATGATCGCTATTTTTTTCCACTGCATGTGGAAGTATGTAAAAAATGGTGTTTCTACCCACAGTACCTTCTGTTGTGGTGAAGGTTTAACTTGGCCATTGCGAAAGGGTGGGGGGGGGGGGGAAACGGATATTCACTTCATTCATTACCACAACAATCAATTGTGGAGATATTTAGGGTATTAATGTGTGACATCATTTTTGTTCCCCTCATTCTACCACTTTTCTTAAAATGTCGAATCGTCTTGTTAATGAAAAATGTTACAATTAGGGTGGCATGATTATCGTTTCAAATCATTTCGTCAATAAAAAAGCGATTACAGTCGAAAAATTCTTTCAATAAATAGTCTTCAAGTCCTCTTTTTATGACGAAAGTTACTGGATCATACCATAATAAAAAATTACGTCTAGCAGTATCAAGCATGCAATGCAATTTCAAATCGATCAGATATATGTTGTTGATAAGTTGTTTCCACAATAACTGCGAAGGAGAGATTTAAGTTATTCAAGTAACTATATCGAATAATGTTACTTCGTTAAAAATATATATATAATTTAAATTTAAAGAATTCCGTTTCGTTTTATGGTATATTTGCTCGTTTTTGAAATATTTATTCCGAAGTCATAATTTTTTATTTTATCTAATTATGCAGGATAATTTGATGTAGATTTTAAAGTAAAGCCAAAAAGATTTCACAAATATTAGAAATAAATGTAAATACCAAATAGTATTAAATTGTATCCAACTCGAGAGAACGGAAGTCATTGCAATCTATAATTTCAAACCATTTTCCCCATCTGTACTTCAACAAAATGGTAAGATTGAAAGAATGTCAAAATTCCAATTTGCAATAAAATCGGGTCACTTTTCTCACGGAAAAATTGCGTATAAGCTGATGAACAAAAAGAATCTTATTAATAGGTGCATACGGATTTTGAAACTAACATCTAGAAACTGAATACCTCAGTTTCTGAATGTTAGCTACGTAGAGGCGAATTTTACACAGTCTAATAAAACACAACACCCCTGAACACTTCCGGAATGTTAACTTACAATATTAATTTTGGTTATACTCGATGAAAAACTTCAGCAGAACTTTACACACGCCGATAATTTCGACTCCTTCCCTACGGGAACTTAGGTTTGAAGCACTACCTGTGTACATTCTGAAAAACACTCTTAATTTCTTACGTCATCAACTGGAAATAGATCAGTAGACTTTTTACAAGACAATACTTGTCCCTACTGACTGAGTTACAGAATTCTTCACTAACCTGATATACAGAAAATCGCGTTTTAACGACTTCAGATTTTATCAAACTTTCCTTGGGAAAACAGCCCTTTGTAATTCCTTTGAAGTTTCTATTTTTATACTTGCTTTCACAATCATTCTCGACTGTGTAGTACTCTTTTTGTTTGTTTTTATAAATCATTACCAGAGTATTAACTGAGATTATCCATGGTCAGAGATTATGTATGACGTTCCGACGTCCAATCTTCTACTTTCCCGAGTACCTTCCATTGATCGGTTTTGCTGATCCGACCTTCAGAGCTCCTGTTTTTCTCAAATCTTACTTGACAACGAGTTTCGGAGTGAAAAAGCAAAGTTTGTGGATATTTGAAGAGACAGAAATAAAACCCAAGGAATGTTAGGACAAAACATAATCCACACGACTTACTTTTCTATAACCTACAGATTAAATCTCAGATTATCCTCCTTCCTATTTTCAAGGAATCATAATTGTAAGAAAATTAGAATATAGTAATAAAAAGGTGGAGTGCTTATTTGGATAACTCTGACCTTACTTAAATAACATACTTTGAAAGTAGTCAAATTGTTGTTGAACAAAAAATATTTCAAGTTATAAAGATGTATTCAAGTCATTCCAAGAATCTGTGGAGTACATAGATAGAATTTGTCTACTTATTGAGTTAGCATATTTTCTCAGTAATACCGAATTTTCTGAGAAAATTCGGTATTACTGAGAAAAATTTTTCGTGTATTAAGAATTAAGAAATTTCGTGTGTTAAGTTCCCCTTAATACACGAAAAATTTTGAATGAAAAATTTTCTATACAAATACGGAATCTTATTAAAATCAGGGAAAATATCTAAAAAGCTTCGTATGGATACTGAAACACTACAAAAAAACAGCAAAAAACGACAAGCCATAAATGAAGTATTTCTATAATGACTATACAACGTATTTACTGGCCTAGTTGAGCCAGTGTATAACGACTCTTCGCCTTCCGATGCTGCAAGCAAACCTCAATGCCTAGTGTAAGATCTTAACTCTACTTATTGGACACGAGTAGCTATAGAGCACTTCAGGATTTCTGGATTAGGTTTTCCGGATTATCTAATCTCCTACTCACTGTGGTAAAACGATACAATGGGTTTATTACCTTTCGTGGGCGGGATGTTTATAAAGTATTCTATGGGGATACTCTCATAAAGATTATTAAAGGACTTCATTGGCAAAAACTAGGAATGCGTAATTGAAACTTTTCCAATTCTCGTATCCACTATAATTCTGAATATTTAAAAAAAATAATAATAATAAGAAGAAACAAAAAATCCTTAATAATAAGTTAGTTTATTTTAGAATATTATAATTTCGCCTGCATAAAGAATAACAGAACGATTGTAACATTACATCACACAGTGTCTGTCATTACCACCATCTTAAATAAACGTCTCTATGGCAATTTAGGAATTTAATTGTGATTGCACGTGTGTGAGTATGCCGATATCCATTTCTTCAGTAATGTCTTGGACAGCATCATTTTAACTTTACGGAAACCATTCTCTTTGGGTAAACACGAACGATTAAGTACGAAAGATATTGCCCACCTGGGACTCACCAGCTGTCAACAACTACGATGTTGCTTACACAGACATACACACACATTCATAGCCCATTACACATTACTCTCCCATTAATTACACGTGAGTGTGTAAGTGCGTGAGTTTAGGTAATTATCCAAGTATTTTGATCGCCCACACATCTGCTTCTGCGTGTGTTTTAATGCCCCTGCAATACTTGAATTTGCTTTTCACTGCCAATAGGCGCCTACACGCTTATTAAAAGAGTAAATTGAATAAGAAAAGGCAAAATGTTGAGCAAACTGGTCGCAAAATGGTGAAAAAGATGTTCGAAAAATATTGAACAAAGGCTAATTTGAGTTACTAAAGCTGAATACTAACAGACAATAATAATCTAAATGAATAGAATTTAAGGATGATGAATAATTGATATCAGATTTAAAAACAAATATGATAAAAAACCTCGGTATTTGCAATATTGGATTTTGTGAGCGTAGTAAGATTTTTTAAATATTATTTGTTTCGTACATGATAATATTATAACTTTTGATCTGATAATAGAGAAGTCTAAGATTCGCAGTCATTTGCAGTTGATTTATTATCTCACAGTTAACCATTAAAATTATAAATTTCTTCAAGAAATATAAATAGTTTGTCATTCGAGATCGTACACTTTCGCGTGTTTTTTTTTATTAAATAAATAACTATAATACTACATCTTGCTTTAAATATGAGTTACGGTGTAGGATAAATGATTCCCACCGTCTCGTTTACTGTACGACTTCTACAACTGTTTTCCAGAAACTATAGTTTCAGTAACTTTAAAAAAAAAAAAAAGTCTTTACATGCATGTGATATCCTTGGAAATGTGATTTTACTTCTCTTGCTTTAATTCTAGACCGTTTCTCTATTACATAACCTTTATCAAATAGTTTCACATATAGTTCAGTTGAATTCTGGTTTGTCAGATATTCCTACACAGAGTTCAATTACATACAGACACTTGATAATTAAAATCACAAACCTTTTCCAAAAGGGAACATCTTTTTGCTTGTAAATCCTTCATACAGTGTTCAAGGCATCATTTACAAGAAAGACTGATATTGTATCCAGTATGTTTCATGTGCAGCTATCTAAAATGTAACTATATAAATCTCAGAATGAGCATATGAAATATAATTCGGAGTGGTATTTTATTTTATTTATTTATTTTTGAAGAAATGTCTTTCATGAAGGGGTTTATTTAAAAATCACGTCCGGCCATAAATCATTTTCTATTTTCTTTTGTATGAAAAATGTTCCCATTATTTTTGTATAAGAAAAACCTTTCTGGATGAGAACGAGGTATTTTGTTTAATTCTTACGAAGAAGGCCAAGGGATTTGTAATTTGCGTACATACGTACAATTATTTTAGAAGATTTTTCACTGAAAAACCCGGAACAGAAACATACTTAAAGTGATTTGAAATATCTGAAGAATGAGCTGGTGTGAGCTTCCAAATCTAGATAAGATTGATAAAGATTAAAAACGTTTCAATTCAAAAACAAAAGAAAAATTCAGACAAAAAAAAGAAAAAATCAGACAAAAAAAAAAGATGACGAAAGAAGAGTAAGTCAACTTTTGATCACGGAATGATCGGTCCTTTGATCCTTTTTTTTTTTCAACTGAAGAATCTCAAATTAATGCAGAGTTTTTACGCATTTTTACCATTTTTCTCGTTTTAAGTTAATTAATAACCTTCAGAGCAAATTACCAAATTCATGGTCCTTCCTCAAAATAGCATCTATTATGTAGATCCTGTGAGCCTATTATATTAATGAATTTTTGTATTAATGATCTGCATCTTACAAATTTTTAAAGTTTTCGGATAAAATATAACAACAAGACATTAACGCTGAAGTTAGTTCCTCCTTTAACAAATAATTTCTTTGTGATTAAATACATATAATCCCATAAATTATAGTGTAGTTATGTTAAGACTTTATCATACACTGATAAGTCAAAACATTTATGACCAGCTACCTAGTAGCATGTTAGTTTTCTTTTGTCCAGGATAACTTCTTGCATGTGCTTTGGCATTGATTCCACTAAACCACAAAATGAGATCTGAGATATTCTGCATCAACTGGTCATCATGACATCCCGCAGATCAGCGACCAAGCGAGGCACTATTGTCGATTAGTGAAATCTGCGTTCCACATGACCTCGCAAATTTTCGATGAGATTCAAATCAGGGAATTAGGAGGCCAAGAGAGTCAGGATTCTTGGATAAAGCTTTTCTTACCATGACTGCACGATAAGAGCCTTCTAGCGCGGGCGTTGTCTTGCTGGAAGAGTACTGCTCCATCGGTCCGTATTGTCACCATGGTGTACAATATCTGGTCGGAAACAATTCCCAAGTAACAATTAAGAATTAGCGGTCAGGATGTTCTCAATTGGGGGACGAAAGGACCTAGTGATGCCAATGAGAACAACCCCCCCCCCATACCAGGATGCCACTACCAGCCTGTATCCTGCTAGCCGTGCTTTCTGGTTAGTCAAGGGCAGGCTGTTTGATCCTAATGTTTTGGCTCATGAATGTATAAAGAAGGTCGCAACTTCCATTAGCGCCATGCATCTAATTTTCTTATTCCTCATTTAAGTGAGATTCTTTCTTTATGAGTGTGCAGTCGCATTATATTGATATTTATTAATAAAACGCGAATCATTCCACATGGAATGATTTTTACTCCATGCAACACAGTAATTGGTGTAAGAAAATTCAGCCAGTGCATGGATTTCAAAAAACATTATATATTAATAGAATACAAACGACTGGTTTGGTTTGAAAATTGTTAGGAAATATCATGTAAATCATGATTTCAACTGTAAGGCTTTGAAAATTGTTAGGAAATATCATGTAAATCATGATTTCAACTGTAAGGCTTTGAAAATTGTTAGGAAATATCATGTAAATCATGATTTCAACTGTAAGGCATCGTTTACTTGCAACTCACTAATATTGAAATGCCTGCAGTTTCTCAAGATTACCTCCTCAGCGTTTACTTCGACGGATATTTCACTTGTATATAATAGAAATAGGAAAACATTGTGTAATTTCTTCATGTAATGAAAATGAAGTTTGGACCTTACTTTTTTATTACTTGACTCTAGTGGGAGGTTATTGTCAGACAGATTGCAGCAAAAGTGGTTAGGGAATAATCGTGATTGGACCAGGTGAACAGAGGAAAGTATTTTTTAAATCATTCCGCATAAAATCAGATTTATACATATGCCATCTTATAAATGATCTTTGTTCCATAGTTTTGAACCAGTTCATAAAAATTCATGAATTTCTAAGACTGTTGATTAAATTTTGAGTATTTAGGAGATTAAAATGGCATACGAAATGACAAAGAGGTCATCGTTAAACAACAGTTTATATATCAACTATGGAAGAAACAATTAACTTCAGTTTGATTGTCTTGTGACCTAAAAACTTGGATTCGAATTCGGTACAGTAGGTTAGGGTCATTTAATAATACTTTGAACTGCATAATACTGCCCCTTTATGGTCAAAGTATCCGCTTAACGAGCCCACATTATGCTTATGCTTATTGGATGCAATAACGAATTATTGAGAAGGATAAAATTATATGAAATTTGGAGAATTACAATGAAGCAGACAGAAATTTTATTTTATATGAAGCATTACTAGTTTTTCATAATTCAAATTGTTATTTTTCATCAGGGCGTGTGCTACGGAATAGAGAACAAGACTTGTTTTGGTGATTCTACCTGTTACTGCCCCGGAACTCCTCGACTTCTCTGTGTATCGGGTAGATGTCGCGTTCCAAAGCCAAAAAAATGTAAGTACAACATCGATGAAAAATTTTAGTTATTAAAAATAGTTTAAAAATTTTAAGAAAATAATTAAATATATAAAATGTTTATTATTTACTGATTTAACTCGGCGGGTAATGAAAATATCAAATCTTGCTAGAATTTTGGTAACAAAATTTTAGCCAAGTGTGCTTTATTATATATGAGTCTCCAATGTCAGAACGCAGGACTCAGCGACATTTACTGTTTAATTCATAAATATCGAAGCTACTATTCTGCATAGCACAATACTAAAATAAAGTAGATTATCTCGAATAAAAGACTACATAAATACGACTCGAATAAATAAGCCACTCCCAGTATGGAAAATTACGTGTTTTGTCTTGAAATATCAAAAATAAGATATTTCATTTTTGCATTTTCTGTTTAATGTAAATCTCACAGCTCTGCCGTATCTAATTTGCCAATGATGTAAAAAATAACGCTAACAATACTAACATTACTGCTCTTTCTTTAATAATAACAAACACCTATCTAATGAATTCTTGGAATTTGCCCTTCGGTGGGAAAGACCGAGCTTGACTCCCATTTCTTACGCCAGAAACGTTATAAGCTTCTCTGCAGAGAGATAGCATGTGGAAGAAAAAAGGGATCTTCCTCCCAGAAGTCATTCATACTTTTTATCAGAGAGAAAAAAAAAACAGGAACGAAGAACGCAAGTAATTAGCAGACATAATACGCTGACCGTAATTCCAATTGCTTCGAGCAGCAATTTCCACTAACCATGTATGCATTTTTATTACTAAAGAAATGAATGTCAACCTGTTAGCTTTTCAAGAGAGTTTTATTCAAGGCATCGCTGAAAGAATCTGTCAAACGCTAGGAATTTGATTCCCCCATTGCTTTTAAGAAAAACCTTTATAGGAATATGTCTTTAATTTTTAACCGAAATGGATATTTCTTTATATCACTCCCAAACGACAAGAGGTCGAAAGGCTTACAGCAAATAAGTGCTGTATATGGACTGGAGTCAAGAGCAAAATAATCAGTTGATACTGTTCATGAACAGTTGGAATTTAGTCCTTGGAGAATACCTTATGGGTAAAGGTTGTTCCGCAAAACATGTTTAATTAATGAAGGATAAATGAGAGCAGCAGTTTGTGAGTCAGCAGTTTGATTGTATAAGGACCTTGGAAAGCTGTTACTTATGTTAGTCTATGTTTAGCAGATATTTGAAGAATGATAGAGGTCAATTCTGCTGAACAGCTCTGTGGAAAGATGGGAATATATGTTGAAGAGAAATAATGCCGAAAATGACAGTCTGTAAGACGATAGCTGAAGAGGGTCTCTGAAAGAAGGGTCTTCCATCAACTGAACCGCTCCCTTCTGAACATCATCAAGAATTGTAAGAGAGATGTAAGAGGCTTCCCTCCCCCCTTTCCCGATCTGAGTGCCGTATTCCAATACTGTGAAGATATTGGATTTGTGCAGAAGACGCAGTTGGACAGATGAAGAAAAAGCATGGCAAAGTGTTTCGAAAGCCGATCATCCTATTGAAGTAATGTAATTAGGCCAGGAATTCCAGTACTAAATCTCAGGTTGTAAAAAAACTGGGGGGGGGGGCATTCCACTAAACATGAAATCTAGATAAGATACAATCTGATGTGAATTACCAAGAGGTACGGTCACTTCAACAATGTATCTGGAAGGTGAACTATATGTAGCTAAGAAAATATCGAGAGTGTTGGATGAGTGTGAAGATTTGTATGGAATTCTGGTGGGAGATAAACAACTTGCTTCAGGCTGCTGCTTACAGCAAATTCCTCAGCTTCTCTTTCAGTTGATTAGCGGAACTGAAAGAAGGGAGCCAGTTGGAATGGTGAATATGAAATGTCACGAAGGAAGATAACTTCACTGTTAGGGAATCTGGTTTGCAGAAAATCAAGCTTCCAGTATAAGAATTGAAATATATCAAAAAGATTTAATAATGAGACGCAGTAGATATAGCATATGTAGGATACATAATCACGCAATTAAATTTTAAGCTACAGAAAGTAAAAAAAAAAAAAAGAAAACACTCAAGCTTAGACGTCCTCTGGTAAGGACTATCGGATCGCTCATAAGCACATGTACTACCCGTGTAACGGAAATAATTACACAGCGGTGTAGTTTAGACATGTTAAGATAGGTTGTAGGTGTTTTCTCAGTGACTTTGGATTCGGTCAGAAATAAATCAGATTTGGTTGTAAGAAGGTGATGGTGCACATCATTTACGTTTTATTTCTTAAATTAGAGAATCAGTTATTTTACTAAATAAATATAAATAAATATCTCGTGTCTAGTTTCTCAAAATGTTTTGTACTGTTGCAGTTTCTTCTATTTCTACTACTGCGAATGAGTTTACGTGAAAGTAGTAGTGAAAGATTAACGTGTTCAGAAACGGTTTTAGAATGCCTTGTATAGCGAAATTATTCAAACGCATGTTGATATAAACTATTTTTTGCTTAAAATCACAGCAAGAATTAACACCATAAGTTTGAAAGATTCCTTCTGGGAATACTGTGTATCGCATTCAGTCAGCTATAAAACTATAAAACTTCTGTGAAATATTTTCCAGTTTCATCTTTTAATTGGTTTTAGTTACACCAAAACAAGTAACGCTATGAGTATAAAATGCGTGTTTATTATTTGTGCATGTCCTTCATGTCCTCTGTTTAGAGGAAACAAAATAATAACAATAAAGGAAATAATTTTCAAAGAAAAGAAAAAAAAACACTACTATCATACACTAACAATATGTAACAGCTTGTTAATTTCCCTTTAGTTACGTTCTTTTAAAGATTGCCTTCATCCTTAACAAAACACGAAGCCAGGTCTTTGTAACTACTGCTATTAATGGTTGTTGCTTTTAAAATTTTATAAGCAAAAATGGTGAACGGGTGAACACACAATTCTATTCACTCTTGCATCAATCCTTTTCTACGTGGCTGTATACACGTTTCAAATATTTTTTCTTTTCATTGTTTTTTCTCCATGTAGCAGAGTGTGCCTTAGTAAATGAAAAACAGTTACATTTAAAACATTGTCATAATGAAATCAATCTGATTTATCTGATTTATCTGATTTAATAAAGAACATGTAAACCGAAAGAGTTTCTAATTCATTATTAATCCGAATTCTGTCACAGTTATAAAGTTACTAAAATAATACATCATAAATAATGATTTTAATTGATATTTAGCGAAAGCTTCGATATAGTTGCTGTTTGTTTAAGTATAAAATTTTAAATGGCTACAGTTTTGATACTCCTGTTTATTATTATATTTTTTTTATTCACTCAATTATTTCTAAATTAGCTGCACTCTTCTTTTTACTTCTGTCTAATATTATATTTGGGTAAAATTCACAACGTTCCTTCAAGTGGAATAGCAGAAACCAGTGTTTTAAACTTTTAAGAGGATTTGAACCCTTTCAGCACGTTTAGAATAGTAATAATTATTATTTTGTTTTTAAAATATCGGTTGCTAAAGTAGATGTAAACGTAAAATTTAAAACATAATCACACACACAAACACACCGATGTGCATTTGCTTTGAACACCCAGCCTTCCAACCATTGTGCCATATCTCTAGCCATATTCAAATTAATCAAACACAGATTTACCAGGCTTTTGAGCCGTTGGATTGGCGCTGTTCAAAGCAGTAGCTTATGACTAACCGAAAGCTCTGTTGCAAAATTAATTTATTTATTTTTAAGAGGTTCTAATTTCATAATTCTAAATAATTTGTAGACTTTGTTGTACGTGTCGTTATTCTATAAGAGATTGCTAATATTAATTTTGTATTAATAATAATAATAATAATAATAATAATAATAATATTATTATTATTATTATTATTATTATTATTATTATTTAAAAAGAGACTCCAGGGATCAAGGAGTCATCGAGAGAGAGGCTAGGCTATATATTATCTCCACCAGATTTCTTTCAATTCATTCGCACTGTCTGCACTCCCCAAAGGAAATCCACTCTAGTCACGCACCACTCTATGAGAGAAAAATCTAGTTCTCAACCTAATATATCCTCACCTAAGTTCTCACCCTCACATATGCGTATATTTCCTAGTTATGTTTTCACAAGTTAAGCTATAGTGATTTGTGCTTCGATCCGGAATAAATTATGGAAATTTAGTTTTACGAAAGCCACTAAGCCATTTTGATAAGTTATTCAACAGTTCGTTATGCAAGTTTTATTTTCTTCAATTTTGAAAATTTTCTATAAAACTACTAAAGAGTAATATAATCAACGTATCTAAATGCCTGATGCGAAGAAGATTTACTCCTTTTTGAAGCAGCACAAATTTCAGTAAACAGTGCATTCTTAAAGCTTCGAAGGTGTGCATACTTTCAAACCTCCATAACGAAAATATCATGAAATACTTGAAAGCTACAAGTTTACAAACACGTATGCACTAAAACTCTTGAGTTATGAAAAAAATAATATTATACTCGTAAATGTTTTAAATGAACCAGTTTACACATATTCTGACAGGCTCCTCTCCCCTCCTGCATAATGCTACAAACAACGATATCCTTCTTAATCCTGCCATCACACGTTAATATTTATATTCTGAGGCTGTTATATATAAGAAAGCCTTCACGCCTGTCCTCTAATGAGTGTAGCATTGAAGGGCACTTCTTAATATTTGAGAAAGCAAAGACGTGCGTCTAAGAATACTGAAGTTTTGATGCTAACGATAGATCGAAGTGCGCAGATGGGAATGGGAGGAGGGACGAAGTGGGGAAAGAAAGCATGACTGATAAAGGCCGTCATGTTGTCACGGGCTGTTGGCCTTTTGGAACGTTGTGTTGAGAATGAAAGAAGGTGCAGTAACGGACGGTCTGCCAACTGCAGAATTCGATCTTCTTAGGGCAGCTCTTGATATGCCGAAATCATTACGAAAAGGCTTTTAGAGGTTGTCAGAATGGAATGATGATGAAATAGTAACGGATGACGAGGATTCTGCTGACGACGGAATGGATGAAGGACGAAAACCTAAGTGGAAATTTCAGACTCCGTTAACTTAATGGGTTGGATCTTAATTCAGGGTGGTTGGGTCTAATTAAATGGCTTCACATCCAAGAAACATACTTCATTATGTCACGTGGATTATGCAGATTTCTTCTTTATAATCAGGAGGAAAAATAAAAGGGGAATTTAGTTATGTTAAACAACAATAATAATTAAGCAATGTCGGGTAGTAATAATGTAAATAGCACTTACAGGCTTCTTATTTTGTTGATGATTAAGATGAATAACGTCAACTGAATTTTGAATTTTTGCTATGTGGAAACATGAAATATAAAATTAATAAAATGAAGTAGAATAAAATATTTGTAACCTACTGATTGCTTCGATTAAACCTTAAGTAATAAGAACTACTAAAATTTATTAAGTTGAATTTTCTGGCTGTCCCATTCAAGAGAGTTTGGAAACGAATTGCACAGCACTTTAAGCGAGTCAAAGGTACATAATCTAAGAAATCCTGTTCCATTAACAGTACAAACATTTTGTGGTGATATAGGCTACTGGTAAATAGCTGATGCTTCACTTACTCGGAGTCCAATGTGAGCAAACTTTTTGTTGCAGAACAGTTTTCTATTTATGCAAGTTTGATAAAAATGGTAAAGATTCCCGTAGCATTGGAAACACTTCATTATGAACCCTGAACTCTTATGATATTGTAAACTGACGTCTGTCCAATAGAGACTGTCAACACCAGTGAAATAATAAGGGTGATGTGCAAATTTTTATCATTGCAATACATGATATTTATCGCCATTAGACCCCTGTGTAAGGAGAGTGATGATGGTGGTGTTCAGTGACCGAAGTGTTGTTGAATCGACTGTGTCTGTGTATATGCGCGCCCGCATGCGTAGTTGGATGTATGGACACCAGGGTTTAAAACACGAGCTCGTCAAACCACAAATCATATTTAGATATGATTCAATATTGAGAGTGTAGCCAACAGGTATGAAACCATCTGGAGTGATACCCCAAAGGCACATCAAAATCATCCACAATCTGCAGTTCTCTGAAGAAAAAAATTCTTTCCCATTGGTATTAACGAATCCTCCGTGTCTGAAATTTTCGCGACGCTAACTGTTCACGTGGTTTTATAGATATTTTCTTATTTATGCAGAAGACCGTCTTCTGAAAGACATCACCTGGTATGATATTTCGGGATTAGTAAACTCGTATAACACTATGTTCGTCTTCTTCTGATTCAGACAGGAGAGAGATGGCAAAATGCCTGCTCTCCTTCCTTGGCCGATACATCATTAGTTACATAACTGCGAGTTCGTTATAATGCTAACTGACATTTGATTTAAAATTAAATCAAATGTCAGTTAGCATTCTCCTTTCATTTATATATTCTGAAATGTCATAAAACTATAATAAGTCAAAAAATATTGACCAAGTCTTTTGAATGAATCATCGTATTTTAAGAGGGAATCCGTTAAACATTAAGTCCACAAAGTTCGTGAGGTCCTTTAATGGCATTTCAGTAAAAGGATTAAGTGATCTATTTCTCATGTTAAGATAATTATTTAATGGCATCAAGAACATCATTATGTTAATACTTCCCTAAACACCAGTCACCAGTAACGACAGTGTTCAGGCCAGAAGGTAGGAAAACCGGTTACGATAAATGAATGCTTTCCTCTCAGATAAGGTGAAAATCTTCGTTTGGGAAGAAAGGGAGACTTTTGCACAGCGTTCAGAAGCCTACGATAAGTCTCATAATCCTTTTAATGTAAGCATCTTTGAACCTCGTCATTCAGCTGTTCATTCTATTGGTTACTTAAAGCAACCCGTATAAACAGAGCGAAAACAGCGATGAATGAAATTGAATTTTGTCTTTGACCAGTGGCGGTTTCAAGATTCAATACAATGCTCTTATCATGCAGAACGAGATGTAAAAGGAAAATATTTATTGGATATAATCAACGGTCCAGCAGAATCTTATATTTATTAGAACAAATCTTCTTTTTTCGTGTTACTTTTCCTTCCAATGCCTATGAATGTCTAGTATAATTTCCCCATCACCATAGTAAAATATCCATGAAGTAAAATCTCCTCAGTGTTCATCCACCATTCATTTTATTTTACTTTTTTTCCATGTTTCTAAATGATATACAGCAGTGTTCCGTTCAAATGTATTTGTCTCACAGATGTTCCCATGCCTGAACGACATGCGCGATTAGCACAACTGTAACAACCCTCGACGGTAAAATGTCTATGCCAAAGTGTAACCAAGGCACGTAAGAAATTAACGAAGCTTGCATCATTTCTATTTCAGCAAATAACTGTTTTGATTTCTCTAATATTTCACTGTGAAAAAAACTATTCAAACTCGTCACTGGTTGTTATAATCCAGTAACACACACACACACACACACACACACACACACACACACACACACACACACACACACACACACACACACACACACACACACACACACACATGTACAGAGCTGATGCTCTTTAAGAGTCTTTTATTTATTTATTTTTTCGAATTTCATTATTTTGTAGATGGAAAATAGGAAACAATTAACCAGATAGTTTGCATAGAACTAATATTTAATTATATAAGCGATCTTAAGTGTTTGAAGATCACAAATTTTCGTAATGCAGTTGATATCTTAATGCGTAACTGACACTTAGCTAACGCCTCGTAGCCTCAATAACTCAGTCGATATCAATGATGTCTTTCATTTGGAGATAAGAGTTCGAATACCATTTAGGACAGAAATTTTAAATGGAAAAAATTTAAAATTTAAAAAGACATTGATATAATTGAATACGAATTACATTCAGATTGATCACTAATTTAAATGAGAAAGAAAAGTAAAAAAAACGAGAATTCTGATAAATAAATAAAAAAGTAACTGTTCAAAATGAATAAAGAAATTCTGAGTTTCACATGTAACTGAAAATAACATTAAAACTAAAAGAATAAAAATGCTTCAAAAATTAAAAAAAAAACATTCATTTAACCGATTACTGATAACAGTTCTAAGACAAACAAACATTCCTAATATTCACACTTCAGTTTCTGATCTTCATTTACGGTTGCGTCGTTTCTTAAAATGTCGGATAGAAATCCGATGTTGAGTTAATATAGAAAGCTAAAGTGTCAGATGCCAAGCATTAACGTCTTTCGAAAGGTTTATTACAAATATTTTTCAAATCTTTTGCAATCTGACACTGAAACATTTTATTAAGTCATAGCAGGCAGGAAAAATTATCACATTTGAAGTACATTGAATGATCTTCAATACATGAAAAATCATGCAAAGGAATTGAGTCACTGCTCTGTAAACTCCAAATCTTAGTAACGCCAGTTGGATTTCTCTTCAACCTTTCAAGAAACGAAACAACTATAAATGAAGAATATGTGATCCCTGTTGAGATCACATATTCTTCATTTATAGTTGAGAAGTGGACATTACAGACATCTGCTTCATTGCAACCAGTTTAATTGAGTATGCTTTATTTTAAGGTACTCTTTTTGGAGAGCATCAAGAATTTTAAGAAGGTTATTGTTACGTCGCCGAAACATGTTGTTCCAATGGTAGTATATTAATCAGATATAGAGAGTAAGGAGTAGAAACTGTGATTATCCAGTTCGTATTTCTCTAATACCAAAGAACCCTTAATTGAGAGAGGCTGTAGGGAAAGGCCGTTTCATAGATTAAACTTGTAGAAAGTTATGGTCTGAGTCATAGCGAAGAGAAGTGACGTCTACAATATACTTGAAGAAAAGTGATGGATGTCCTGACAGGACACTCTGATATTAGGGGCTTTGCATTCATGACCTCTCAATTGCATTTCTTCATTGGTTCTATCTGTAACTGGAACTGAAAAAAGGAGGTCACTTGAAGATGTAGTCTTTAAATTCACCTAGAAAGGTGACTTTATGAGTAGATGAACACTGCAGGAAATAAATACTCAAGGATAAAAAGTAAAAGAGTACAAAGTGACTTTCAGAATTAAGAGAGAGAGAAACAGCAGATTAATGATACAGAATTAAGTAAACAAACTTTAAGTTAAGAAAGATAAGAAAGAAAGTATTTGGAATTCTCTGATACTTGCTATTAACCACATTAATTAATTTTACACTAATAAGGTTATTAAAATCATGTTTTGGTTCCCATTCAGATAGAAATTATGAAATAAAGTAAATCCATTGCTAAAGAAGATCTTTTTCCTTTGAGTGATTACTTTAAGGCTATAATCAAAGAAAGTATAAAGATTCATTTAAGACATAATTCCCAAAATGTTTTTACTGTAGTTAAGTCCTTACGTGCCGTATTTATTCTGCAATTAGTGAGGTGTCTAAAGTGCTGAGTAAGAGCCATCTTGACGTTTGAAGTACAGAGTCTTATTTCATTTTTAATCCTTCTGCGCTATTTTGGTCCAAGCTCTTTTCATTTCTCTTCTTTTTACTTGACTAAAGACACGTTTTAACGTGCGTTTTCTTAATCCCATCCCTCGCGTTTTCGATGACTGACTGGATATTTTCAAATTTTGTATTGATTCTTAACCTTTCATTTCTAACCCTTATCCATTTGGTTTAGCGTACGTATATATTGAGCGCCCTCTCGATACGTTCACCGACAGGCTTGCTGGTTGCAAAACTGGAGATAGATTAGAAATAGACAGAGAGAGAGAGAGAGAGAGAGTATTGATTAAATCTTGTAGCCACTTTTCGCCACTTCTTGTGGCCAGCCCGCTGCACTTGGCTGACTACTGTCGCTAGGAAACTTGTCTTGTCGGTGAGTGCCCGACATTGGCGCTTGTCATGACACACTTCGCTGGAATACTGACGTTAGGTTTCCATTTCGTCACACATAGCTTGAACGGCATTAGGTTATACGTAATCTACAAGAAATATATATATGTTAAGTTAAGATTTTGGTTGCTGAAAATTATTGTTGGTAACATAGGCTTAACATTTCGGCGTGGACCGACTTCAGAGAATTGCTGCAGATTGACCATGTCACATTTGCAGGATGGAGAAAAACGGTGATATGATTAAATGTTCATCCGATGCCTTCAGTGTTTGTCTTTATCCATGTTTCCCGTTTTCGATCCATCCTCATTGTACCATTGGATTACTATAGCGCCTAAGTATCATAGCAAATGATATGTATGAAAATATCCAGAGAAGTATTCAGTGCTAAAATGCTAAACAAGCAAATTGATCTGAAGAATCAATAAAAGCTGAGGTTTATGGTTCTGTAATGAACCTTAAAGTAATTCCTTAGTTAATAATATTCTGTGCTTAATGGTAGAAAATCGTTAAATAAACTCATCTTTAGGTACGATGGTTTATCTGAAATCCTTTTAGTCTAAACATAACAGAATGTCTGGTCTGCTGCTACTAACTTTGTCCATTCAAATTAATAAATATAACTAATTATGACCAGCAGCATTTAGTGGCACTGTACTACTGTTTATCGAAGGAGACCATTTTAATAGTCCTTCGATAAACAAATATTTCACTGCTTCACTTTGAAACTACTTTCTAGCTGTTTCATTTAACAGCTTTTAAATGAAACGCACTTCGAAGACAGGATGGAAGAATGAAAGGAAAATTATTCCGTTGCATTCATGCTTATCCACATTCGGAGAAAAGCGAAGCTCAGTGATTTGCCGCAGGCTTCAGATCATTAGGTAATGAACTGAACAAAATATCGCTAAAAGGATGCACACGAAGATAATAAAGTTTCCTCAAAAGAGTTGCGAATACTTTATCTTTGAGTACACCATATCAGGAACTATGAATACTGAGAAATACTTCGAGGCAATTAATAAAAGTAGAAAAATTCTTGGATCTAATTTTAGAAATTCTTTGCAAATATGTCTTTTGCTCAAATAATCAAACCTCAATTGGGAAACTTCAGTTCCCTACAGATATCGAGGAACCCCCAAATTTCATTTGGTTCATCATTGTCCCTCTCTTCTACCTTCTATTCCCTCGTAGCTTAGAATCGAATAAGGATTTATAGATGATCCTATAAGTCAGCAGACTAAAACTTATCGCTTCGGCCGCTGACTTTCGCCATTGCCGCTGACAGAGGATGGTTGGGGAGCATTTTATCCACAGATGATTAATAAGTCTCTGTTACGTTATCAGTTACAGACAGGTGCGTAGAATTTTGGGAAAGTACACTGGCTAAACCTGAACTACCGCATGGTGGAGGAAACATAAATGGTGGACATAAATTTAGCACCACTGGACATAAAAAAAGAAAAAAAAAAGATTTTTCTAAGATTTTTTTTTCTTTAAAGTTCGGGATGTTTTTTTTATTATTTTTTTATTTTTTTTTAAAGTTCCAATTAGACAGAAAAATGGATGACAGAAATCTGTCTCCAAATGCTAGTAATCTGATTCCCTATTATTTCCTTGTCAAACATTCCTTGTGTCCTGCGATGAGTCTTGATTCAGTTCAGCCTTTTTTCCCCCATTTATTTGTAATTCTACCAAATAATATTCAGCTAAGTGTACCGTTAAAAATGAATCTGAGAGAAATCTCATACGGTTTCTCTCTTTGTTATTATGATTGGTTCCATTGCGTGACAAAAAATATTATTTACGTCCATCATTCATCTTAACCTTGTGGAGAATGTAAGTCACGTCATACGGGACGCTTCTCACAGCTGCAGAATTCCCTTCTGTATCACCGTTCGCAAACGGAACACACTCTCTGATAGAGAAACAAGCGTGATGCTAACACTTCAGGGGATTACTTAGGTTGTAGAATTTGTTTACACACGGCATCGCTTCGTTATGCCCTGTAGCAAGAAACTTAATGGGATTTAAATGACTTTTGTAATTAGCTCAAGAATATGCATGCGTAAGCATCTGGCTGAAGTGCTTGCATCTTTAGAGAATTTAAACGTGTACGGAAGGCGCAATAATGAAAGTAAGAGCGCATCCAGTTCATAAAACACGCAGAAGACCGTGAACGGATATTTTTTTATGCTTTTTACGCATCGACTGGAATTTAGCTTTACCAGTGACTCATTTGCATCGCACTATGCCTTTTATTAGATAGCATTCATAATTTAGGCAATTTTGTCAGCATTTACTCTGGCATTGCAGCTTGAAATATGTGTGTACGACGATCAACAAAGTGAATGCGTACCAGTGAGTGTATTTTCTACAGTTCGGAAAGACTAACTTGGGGGGTGGGGATAACAAGTTGCTACTAAAACGGAGACTTTTGTATAGGAAAAACTCAATTTAAATTGCGAAATTTAGTTAGCCTATTCCTCAATGCTTACAGTAGAAGCAACAACATTACTACTTACATAAAGTTATAATTACACAAAATTCCAATCAGACTCGATGAAAGAAACAAACAAACAAATGCGAAGAAAATTTCTGTTATTGGAGTTGGATTTTGAAATCAAATTTTCATGAAGAGAACGATTTTATAAATAAAAAAGTTCTTTCTTTATTTTGTTTTCAAATTGCGGATATATATATATATATATATATCCGCAATTACACAGGTATATATATATTAAATATATATAAATTAAACAGGTATATATATATATATATATACCTGTGATTTGAAAGAAAATTGATTGATTTCTAACTGAATTCTGTCATCGTTCTCACACAAATTCGTATCTTAATTTTACAGAAGGCAATAACTTCTTGTGAAAATTAGACTCACAGAGCAGAATCCAAACTCCTGCACGTTAAGATGTTCATAGCAGAAAAATATGAGGGATTTTTTTTTTATTTCAAGACTATAAAGCTCTTTTCCTATTTTGTGCCAGAGTACTGTCAAATTTAACTGAAGCATAGTGATTGTTTTTATTTGCGTGAAATGAGTCAGAGCTGATTTCTGGAAGTTGAGGTGCACTGCCTTGTCCCCCTCTTATTGGAAAATGATATGAAGAAAACCATTTAAGGAGATTATTGGGAATATTTTGATATCTTGTTTTTTCTGCATTGCCGAATGTTGTCTGAAACAAGAACTCGACAATGAAGAAAAATATAAGGAACATAACGAAGAGAAAATTAGAGTAATCTGAATACCTGGGCCTTCATGAAATTCCTCTGGTATTAAAATAAGCGACCAATGAAGAAATTGTAAGTTATAAATGCTGCGAGATAGTTTTAAATGAGAAAAGATTAACAGAAAGTTTTCGTGTCATACCATTCCACTCAATAAAAGGATGAAGAGGTACGCACTAAATTATGCCAAATCTTTCCCCGCCACTTGTTCAAAGGTGGGTAAGTTACATAAAAACATCTCTTGCATAATGGAATCTGTAGAAAATGCGTTTGTTAGTTGTAATTTAAAAATAGAATTTTACTAGCAAGTTCAAAACTTACTTTCCAACAAATTATTTTTAGCAATTCGTAATTTCTGAAATAAATTTTTCTAAAGAAACAATTCATTGGTAGTGTGATTCAGAACTTCTAAAACTTTAAAATTTCGAAATGAACGAAGGTTGAACAGCGTACTACGAAAAGAATTTATTTAGCACAAACATCTCGTCGTTATAAGTGAATTCGCATCCGGGCTAACACAATCTT
Source organism: Typopeltis vanoorti (assembly GCF_054136105.1). NCBI lineage: Eukaryota > Metazoa > Arthropoda > Arachnida > Uropygi > Thelyphonidae > Typopeltis > Typopeltis vanoorti. The sequence continues at coordinate 92,638,713 of NC_143550.1, read as the reverse complement.
TCATTAGAATATATTTCAAAATTATTTATTGAAAAAAAATGCCCAAATAAAAACTGGGAGGTTTTTAGTAACTTTATTTGAAGGGTTCTAACATTGGCTGAACAAACTTTATACCCTTTGCTCTCTATGAATACTTTCAAATCAACGAACTAACAGTTCAGATATTTTACTACGAGAAACATTTCTTATATTCTATTATTGTTCTATTTCTTCATGAGAGAGTTCTGTTTGACTTCCATCTAGTTAATCTTAAGAGAAATCTGAAGAAACTTTACTTTTTATTCCCTACCCCTCTCTGAAGACTTGTGACTTATATTCTTTAAGTTATTTTCGCGTAGGCCCGTGAGAAAAGTGCCATAAAGAGACTTATCAGCAGGCAAATTTCTACTATCCATCCCTTTCCTGTAACAACGTACATGTAGGAATTTCCCAGCATTCTATTAACGCTGCAGTTCTGTGTCAGTATTTTAAAAGGAAAAAACAAAAAACAAAGTGGGGCTATAAATCATGTCAAGAAAAACAAAGCGGTACAGAACAGATGTTCCTAAGGCCTTGCCAGATAAATTCCTTACTCGATTGGCCAGTTCTTATAAGTGAGCGGCGTGGGTGTGTTATGATGGGCGTTCATTGGTCGCCTTCAGTGGCCTGGAATGATTGTTGCTGCGTTAGCGTAATAATGTCCTTGAACACTACCTGCAGGTCGCTTGGTTCCATAACATGTACTCTGTAGGATATTCTAATTTCCTCAGTCAAGTGATTAGGTAACCAATGCCAATAAATTGCCTCCGTCTCAGTGAATGTCCGCTTCAATTTAGTGACTGCTCATCTGCAACCAAAATCTCATCATCACTCTCCCACGCTTATGAAATCCAAATGAAGAGGAAAGGAAATGGCCCACATCTTTCCATATAACACATCTTTCTCTTTATGCCTTTGTCTTTCGTCTTATCTCGCTCTTCTGTATTCTCTAGCATCTCACTTCTGCTCAGACGTAATATCTCTTAGTCTTGCCAGGAACTGAACGAGTTGCGTCCATTTCATTCATGAAAAGGCTCTCCTCCTCCTCATTCTCTTTGCAGACGAGCACCACGCGCGGATGAATGGATGTGTGCGCGCGCGCTGACTGTAGATTTCGCTTGGCTTCCCTTAGAAGCGTCCATTGATTATTTTGTGCCAGCTGCTGCACTTCTCTCTCCCCGCCTACAAGCGAGCATCTCGAACTATACTACATGCTGCGCATACCACGATCTCTAGCTTCTGGCTTTACGAACAGACTGCACTCTTTCCCCCTTTTCCTTCCCTCGCCTTTTCCCTTTCTTGCCCCCCCCCTCTTGTGTTGGTCGATGTCCAAGAAGAGAAAACTGGAAAGTCATAAATCCACCATCGTTGTTTCCCATCCTGTTGTACAAAAGTTAATAGGGTGAGTAGAACTGCAACTTAAAATAAATAAAAAAAAAGAAACTGCTGAAAGAAGCAGCGATTTAAAACAGCTGTTAGACAGGACCTGTACTTTGTCGTTATCAGCCTTCATTCATATTTTACAACAGAGAACTGAATTAAAAAGAAAGGAAAATCATTTGGAGAACTCTGTAGAATAAGAATCATTATTCCAGGTTGTAAATATTTTATATTTAGAATTTTCTTGAATGATCGACGAAACAAATTTACAGCATGCTACACGCACAGCTTACTGAAATCACTGTGTAGTTGAGTTTGGTTATTTACGATTGTATATTTGGGAAAGAAAACAGTGATTCTCACTAGAAGAAGAAGAAATTAAAATTGTTTTTGTACATATCGGGTTATTTCAGGTATATCGTACACCATTTACAATGAGAAGCAATTGTCTCACCCAACGGGATTTTAATGCTACCTAGGGGAGAATCTTATTAGCTTTGTTAACGCTCTTCATTCTTTAAGCATTTTGAATTCTCATCTCGAAGCAATCTTTTTTCAACGCTTCACTGATAACATAGACTGCCTTAAATGTATTCTTCTCTGCTGGACTATTTTTGGAAACCACAATACTCATTCATACTCAGTTATCAGTGCGATCATTCAATGATAAATTGGGTGAATATAAAGTTTTTAATTAAAGTTCTAGGTTTTTATAAGTCCCAGACACGAGAGGTTACAAGCGCTATGACAAGACAGAGAAGTATGTGGGCTGTAAGTGAAGAAACAAATGATTCTTCCCAACTAATGAGAATATGTTTATATATATTATAAGCAACTTCTCTTATTTCTACAAAACATTTCTAAAATTTTTCTTTAAGAAAGATATATCGCTTTTCATTACAGGAATATTTGATCAATTCGGAGTCTCATCAGTTGACTGATGAGACTGCACTGAGCAATGAAGATCATCGTCATCTAAAGGATGATTGCAGATTGCTAAGGATAATTAATACTGGTCTTTTTTTATCTAAAACCCCATGGTTCCATATTTTCCCTATATTATACAATAAAGACCTATCTGATGTTGAGTTGTGAATAATATAAACCAGTGCACTTTAGCGATTGACTTCAAAAATTCAAGGAGGCGGGGATGAATTAATAACGTTATCAACAAGACGTTTAACAAGCTCCACATTAGCAACTGTAGCTTGTTCAATTTCTTTAAAATATGAAGATTAATAAAGATTTATTAAAACGCATTCATTTCTTATAGGTATGGTGTAAATATATTTTCAAAATTTGAAATATTTCGATTTATAATTCAATATTTAGCCATTTTATATAACGATTCGCGTTGTTATACGTTTCTTCGAAAAATTAAAAACAACATGGAAAGTTAGAATCAGTTTAAAATAGGTAATCTTTATAGAATAGGAGAAATAGAAACAACCCACTGAATAACTTGCAATCCGACAGAATGATCACTCTATAGCACGTAGGTTTCCACCCACAATTCTCGTTATTTTCCGACCTGCTCTTGAATCGGTGCTAATCACTCTGAGCCATGTACAACGTTGGAATCTATCACATAGTATACTCTTTATGAAAGCAGTCGTCCCGGCTGTCGCCTTCTGGAAATCAAATACGTCTCATTGTCAAAATTCCAAGCACGGTCTCTTTTTTTTGCAGGATGAACTCACAGACCGAGCACAGTTGCGTAGAAATGAATTGAATACGTTCGTTATAGTACAGCATTACACCCATTCAATTCATGTCATTACAATCTTGCTGCACTTGTGTTACTCTTACACGTTCACTCGGCGCTATAAATATCCTTGACGGACTAAATAAATTGACACTGTGCCTTCTATATCGAGGAGTCCTCTTTGTAAAGAATTCGATTACTGCTTTAACCTCCTAATATTAGTAAATACAACAAAACATCAATTTCACACTCCTGTGTTTTACTATTTCTGCGAAGTTACGCAATGTTTAAGGTCCGAATCAAATTCCCTTAAAACATGTTAAATTTCAAACTGTTTTTTGGCTTCCCCAAATCAGCTAAACGTGATGATAGTTCGATTCTCAGATTTCCTTATCATTCTAGATAATAAACATCCTTCCACTTGGAACGTCACTAAAAGTTCATTCTTATTTCATCCTGGAGTAGCTCAGTGAGAGCACTTCACCTCTAGAGTGTTTGAATAATATTTGTAAAATTGCGACACTTCAGCTATTGCATTTTCATAAGGGAAGTAGTCAACAGAAATGAATAAAGTTATTACATTTCTATATATTTGTTTACTTTAACCACACTTGGATGCTTTGCTCCTGATATGAATTATGTAGTGAAAATTATTGACTCAGCAGGTCAACGTGAAGTTTCGTAAAAATTACATTTTGCTGTAGACTAAGGCAATGCTTACATTTATACTTCACTTCAAATTTTCAGTCTTTTGTTAGGTTACTCACAGCTTTATATTTCGTCAATCCTCTTAGTCTCCCTAATTATATATTTCTCTAACTTGAGAGAGAGAAAGAAAAAGAGAAGGTGGGAGAGAAACTATATAAATCACATTTAAACTACTGATTATGTTATAAGTGACATTGCTGCAGTGACAAGTTACTTGGCCATGTTAAGCCACTGATTTGGCTGTACAAATAAAATACGTGCAAGTAGAGCAGCATTACATTTCCCACAAACTGATATCACGAATTTTTCTTAGTATGGGCAAATAAATCTCCTAAGTAGATAAATTTTTTGATGTTATATTTATACGTAATTTAAATAGACTGATTGGTCCAGTGGTTAGAGTATCCATTTTCTAACCAACGTGCCGCTGGTTTGAATCCCACCTTGATCGTGGATGCCTGTGAGTGTCTTCAGATGGTACACAAATTTCATCGCCTAGTGCAAGAAAATGTCCAACCTTTACTTCGGGAGGCCTGAAATGGCTTGAAAAAAATTTCATGTTTGGTCTCTAGTAAAAATTTATTTGTAAAAATAAAAATAGAGAAATATATAAATTTAATAAAGAAAATTCACAGTATTTATGCACTATAGGTTTACTTTTCGGAGATGGGAGCTACATAAAATATGACCTTGTCTTCAGATAAACTCACCTTTTCTGAATGGTATTCATAATGATTTATAATTTCAGCCGTAGCTGAAACCTCTGAATTTAATTAAGTTTTGAATTAAGAAACTGGTACTTAAAAGACAATCACAAAAGACATTGTCATTGACCAAATTGTATTCTAAAATTGGATTTCTAGAAAAAAGAAAGAAAGAACGAAACAGTATACTTAACGAAAACGAAACAATCTTTCGAATTCCGTTTAGAATGCAATATATATAGAATGAATAACAGCTGTTTTAAATCGTTTCTTCTTTCAGCAGTTTCTTTTTTTTTATTTATTTTAAGTTGCAGTTCTACTCACCCCATTAGCTTTTGTAGAACAGGATGGGAAACAACGATGGTGGATTTATGATTTTCCAGGTTTCTCTTCTTACGAACATTTCTTATAAATGTTTATAAGAAACTTTTACCCGTTAAATATGCAAATAAATTAGTAATAAAAGACACTCAATATACACACGTTTTTCAACAGGCATATTTGGCTAACAATCTAAATTGGACGCATCTGCCGAAGTTGGCGTTTTTCTTAAATATTTCGAACCTGAGTGAGAGTTTCCCAAAATTAAATATACAGTGAGTACTAATACACTCAATGTGCTCGGTCCATTTTTACTTGATTAGAAAACAAATAAATAATGGTCCAGTTAAAAGTTCTTCATATCGCATCACAAAACTGTATTATATCAATAACATAAAAAGAAATTATATAGCTATGAACTATTGTATAATTTCACACACACACCCACCCACCCACCCACACACACACACACACACACACACACACACACACACACACACACACACACACACACACACACAATTATATAAAATTAACAACACCCGAACTTGTTCATCCCAAATAACGGCACCCAAACTGTCCATCTGGAAGTGATATTTAATATTATCAGGAAACGGCCGAATAAATACTGCCTTCCCAGCATTATCAGTTAGTCGTGCCGGAAAGCGCCTTTTAACGGGTAACTGCAGTTAATTTTAGCGTGCTTATTGGAATTCACTCTTCATGGAGTTGTCTGCATTAACACATTCGAATGATGTTTCAATTAATTGTAGTAAATCTGTTTAATTGTACCTGATATCGATTTCATAATGGCATATTTCCCACGTTTATAGTATCTTGCAGTTATTTCCGCTATGCTGCATTTAATTTAAAACAAGTTTAGTCAGCTTTAACTGAATTCAAAGTTTATGTACAGATCTAATTTTTATAGTTTTGCAGAGTTTTCATACCAAAAAAAAAAAAAAAAAAAAAAAAAAAAAATATATATATATATATATATATATATATATATATATATATATTTCACTGCGAATAAGATACATGCTGTGGTTTTCTATGAAACGTTAAAGGCTGAACAGAATTAAATTTAATACAATTAACGCATAGGAAGAAATTACAAAACTCATTTAATTCATGACGATAGTGTGAAAAGCAACAAAAATCTATAACGAACGATCCTGAACTTATCTTCAGATTCCGATTTCTTCTCTTTAAGTGAACAAGTAAGAAAGATACGTAGGAGAAACTATAGAAGAAGAAGAAGAAGAAGAAGAAGAAAAAGAAGAAATATAGAAGTTACATTTGTAGGATGAACATTATAAGAACGGTTTACAGAACACAAGACCGAAAGCGTGAAAGGAAACTTGCAAGGAATATAACAGCTAAAAACCCATCAAGATAGTTCTGATAAATTTATAAGTACTATTGGAAAGTATCCTTACAAACATCAAACGATTGGTCACAAATTAATAAAACGTTATAATAAAAAATAGTAACTGAAATTTAGGGAATCTCAAAAGAATGGATACATTATTGTAAATACGACATTCAGGATACCTCACATTTATAAAAGCAGAAATTCGCGCGGGAAATATAAAGAAAGAATCGATTTCTTGGAGATGGTAGAATTGTAAATCTGCAACAAAAAATAGAAAAGTGAGAGTACAGATGAATTTATCCGAGAGGTAATTAAATATAGTTGAAATATTTGTAGCATACTCGAGTAATACTAAAACGCGTTTATCTTTCATTATCTTTTAAGAAGAGATAGAAATGTATGTTAAAGCTAATATCATAATGTCATTAGTCTGTTGATTACTGGATATAAATGCATAACATTTTAATAAAATCATAGAAAAGGTGAAAATTAATTATGTATGCGCATTTTTCAGTATTTAGAATATGATTTAAAATTTTCTATTAATAACGTACTATTTTCCAATGATCTGATATATTTTAAGACGAAGAACAAAATATACGATAAGAAAGGAAACACAATTAAAGTTTTGCGAGGACAAGGCTGTACCACCCATCTTTTATGATCCGGAAAGTTGGTAAGTAGCTGAAATCAAATTTCTTCAAGTCCCTGAACGATATGCTAGAATGCACAGAATATCTAAAAACAAAAAGAAATTAATTGCAAATAAATGCGAATAATGATAAAATAAAGGAAGACCAAAAACAATATATGCAACAAGTAGAAGAGTGAGGACTACCAAAGGAAAGAAATAATTTATATAAACTTAAAGAGAAAAGTCTATGAAATGAATAGTACACTTCTTTAGATGAATGAATTAAGATTATAGCTAAATACTTAAATAGAAGAAGAAGAAAAAACGGAGATCTATGCATGTCATATTGTGTGACGTTAGGATGATATGGGACCCCTCATTAAATAGACTACATTTTTCTCTAATCGAAGTAACTAGTAAAGGGTGTCCCAAAATTCACGCAAGATTTAAATTTAGCGCCATTTGTGCGGTAAAGCGTTGCCAACGAGGAAAAAAAAAAGACAGCGTGACAGCTCACAGTTCAGGGTTATTAAAAATGGAGCGCTACACGAAAGAACAACGCATTTTCATTGTTGAGCAATATTTTAAAAATAATGAAGGTTTGGTAGCTACAGTTCGCAATTTTCGTACAAAATATGGTCGGAATAGTGATTTAACTTCATCAACTGTGAAAAGATTAATTAAAAAATTCAAGAAAACTGGATCAATTAGTGATCTTATACACTCTGGCCGTCCTTCCTTCAACAAGTCGTTCAACAGAAAACATCCAAGCAGTTCGTGAGAGTGTTGCTGAGAGTCCATGAACATCAATTCGGCACCGTGGTCTTGAATTGGGCATTTCGTGAAGCTCTCTACAGCGTATTCTAACGAAAGATTTGCATCTTTATGCTTACAAAGTTCAATTGACTCAAGAACTGAGGCCTACTAACCACACACAGCGAAGAGAGTTCGTTGAATAGATTATGGAACAACAACAAGTGGATGCATATTTTTCGAACAAAATCATCTTCAGCGATGAGGCTCATTTTCATCTTGATGGCTTCGTTAATCGACAAAATTGTCGCATTTGGGGTTCAGTAAATCCACGAGTGTTTGTTGAGAAACAAATGCATCCACAACGTGTCACTGTTTGGTGCGGATTTTGGGCTGGAGGCATCATCGGTCCATTCTTCTTCGAAAATGCGGCTGGTAAGGCAATAACAGTTATGGTGCTCGCTATCGCGACATGATAATCCAGTTTTTTGTACCTAAATTGCAAGATATGGATGTGGACGACATGTGGTTTCAACAAGACGGTGCCACATGCCATACAGCCCGAGAAACAATTCAATTACTGCATGAGTCATTTCCTGGTCGTGTAATTTCCCGACTTCAAAAGTCTAAGGTTTTGAAGTCTAAGGTTTATGCCAACAAGCCCAAGACCACCCACGCCTTGAAGGAGGAAATTGAGCACTGTATCAACGAAATTCAGCCACATTTATGCAAAACGGTCATGGAAAATTTCGACAAAAGAGTGCGTATGTGCCAGCAAAGCCGTGGAGGCCATTTACCCGATATGCTATTCCATTCATAACCCTATACTCTATACTTTATGAATTAATAAGAAATTACAATTTTTAATTAAAAACCTGTGTTTTCTATCAAAATTACTTCTTGCGTGAATTTTGGGACACCCTGTATATAATATTTATTCGTAACTGAGGTACAGCAATGACCAGCCAATAATATGTTAGTGAGAAAACTTTCTTTCATTCGATTTGGTTTTCAAAATACTAAAAATAAAGCAAAGAAAGAAAAGGCAGCTTTTTATACTCTTTCTACAAAATGAATACTAACAAACAGTAATACTTTTGATAGAAAAAAATATGCAGACACACTACATGAAAAGAAACATTCTGCATCATGCGTTATTCTTTCCTTGAACTGCAAATCAAAGCTAATGACGACCGTAATCTGTCATTATGTTATTTTATTACCCGTAAGGTGGATTTGGTTCGGACGCGCGCTTTTGATTCAAAAATAAGGTAATTGGCGAATAACTCTGAAGTCACTGCACTCGTATTAACAAAAGTATTACTTGATGAACCAGTTCTATTAATCGTTCGTCATTCACAGAATAATAGGGCAATGCAGTCATGCAGGACAACATTACATAAATGAACCTTGAATTAAATATTGACAGTTCTTACATTTGATAAATCGAATTTAAAATAAAAATAAAGGAAACATCGTATTCGTTTATATGATTATACAGAATTATTTGGCAACTAACAACAAAGTTTTAGGATAAATAATGAAAAGCTTATCATGCTTTCTGATCGATAAGAAATACAATAATTGATAAGGTTTTCTGCAAAAATACACTTTCTGTTACAGTGAAATAAATACTCGGTTAGCTCAGCTAGTACACGCCACATTCAATGCTCGTTTATTCTGAAAACGGGGATATATCTGTCGACCTGCCGCGGTCAATCGCAGTTTATGATAGGCCTAGCACAAAAAAGTCTGACGTGCACAATAAATGGTCGAAGGAAAATCTGTTTCTCCAGAAATAGCTGTTTCATCATGAAACTGGCAACGAGCTGAGTAGAAGTGAATCTTTTGTGCTTCTGATTTCAGGCAACGAGTCTTAGATGATCGCATTTCTTTCTGAAAAAAGACAACAAGTGACGAAAGAACAGCAAAACAACCCACCAAAAACTTGTAAAACTCTGACCGATATAAACCATCGAGTTTGCTCTTCTTGCTTGGTAAGATAAAGAATCCATCCATTGACTGTTCTATCCGAAGTGAAGTAGAGTTAATCTCAAAAGTCGCAGAAACATTTGTAATTTTAGTTCCTTCCCCAACTGGTCAAGGTTGATTTGAATTTATTTTGTTCTAGACATTTTTACTTTGCACCTCCTTGTACCACAACGGAAAATGTGAGTGTCTCAGTTATTCAAAGCATTAAAATTTGTTAATAATATAAATTTAATTTTGGGGTCATTTGAATCATCGAATTTATATTATTTATTTAAAATAAAACAAAACAAATAAATAATTGCATAAGTTCTCGAGATGAAAGTGTCTGAATGATTCTGATTGTTTTTTCATTCCAAAACTGACATTTTTATACTAGCAAACTATTTTTTTCTGAATGACAACAATATCTATTACTCGAGCTGTCAAGTGATACAACACATTAATTTTTTCCAACTTTGTACTGCTACGACATTTTCCATTCTGTGGACAAATTCCACCAATTAAAACCCTTTCAAACCTGCAATATCCTCTTTCAAATGGAAAAATGCGAAACACCAAAGGCACGATCAAAACATTTTATTACCTCGAATTCATAAATAAACTTCGGTATTTTAACTTTTATTTGTACAAAGTAATCGACGGAGTCAGTCTACCGTAGGTAACTTGTCGAAGCCTGCACTTCGCTACGGTAAACAGAACTCGGTGATAGCTGATGGGAAAGCGTTGTAGAGTGTTTTTTTTCTTTTCTCTCTCTCTCTTAAGAAAGAACCCATGCATGGATGGATACGAAATTCTGTTAGCCTGAATGCATTTCTAGGTCGCAGAGCATTAGAACAACTGCCAGTAAAAGTTTCAGCTTTTCTTTTGACGTTTCGCATATTCTTTAATCATCTAGTGAAAGTCGAAGCGATCTGCTGGATCAGAAATTCTCTTTCACAGTGACGATTCATGTATTCACTTACAACGAGAGAAATGACTGCTCATTTACTCTATAGAAGATATCTTTGCCGCGGTAATTATTTAGGCAATTAAAATACATCCGTTTTACAGAAATAGTGAGCACTATTGAGAACATGGTGATCCGACCGGGCTTTACTTAACAAGAAGGCTTTAGACTCAATAAGAAGCTGTATGTAGAAATAAATCAACATAAATAAATAAATTCAATTAAAGATTGCACTTTGCGAGTGTTACTAATGAATATTTAGAACTCAATAGAGATTCAGTTAACTCAGAATAAATAATAAAGCCTTCCATTATTTATAAGTCAGTATAACAGAGAAAAATAAATAAATCTGATGGAATTGTTGAAGGTATTTTATGAACAAAACATGCCTAAAGTAGGGAATTAGAAATGGACCAATAACACATTTATTGAATTCACAGAACCGCTCACTGCATTAAAGCGCCGTATTTTCAGAAGTAGTTATGCCGTTATTCTTCAGAAAATTCAGAGATGAATTTCATCACACGATGTGAGATACCCAATAATAATAATAAGAAGAATAATACGTTTAAGGATGCCAATTCATTTTTATATTTTATAATCTCAGTTGTAAGTCAGATTAAACGAACAAAATATATGCCGTAACCGACCCACTATATGTATAAAGGAATACAAGAGAGCGGATTTAAAAAATAACAGACGAAAAACAAAGGTATAAAAGAAAGCGTAGACGAAGAAAAATATTAAATTATATGAATGAAGCAATAGATATAAAATTAAGTAATTGAAAAAGTAATGGTAAATATGAAGTGAAATAAGGCAAGACAAAATGATGTGCAGAGAGAGTGAAGTAAATTGAGTCAGAGATGAAATAGATAATATAGGCTGTTATTTCTATAATATGATTGTACCTTGTAATTAATAGGCTTTTATGAAGCTGGGGGATTAAGGTTTTCTATTTATAGTTTGGCATGCAGCATTTGTTCTCTTTAATCTTCTAGGTAGTTGTCATTACTACAGTTTAGCCATTCTGTTTTTTTTTTCTTTTTGGATTGTGCTGCTCTAATTGTGTTAGTATCACTTCCATGGTATGCTTGCTTTAGTGATTGGTAAATTTTTAGGTATTCAAGTTGTGTGAGATCTTTTTGAGAAGAGTAGTTATGGATACTCTCTCACAGCTTCACCATATGAGTTGCTATGGAACCATGTCCTGTTTCGGGCAGTGGTGAGGCTGCATTATGCTGCGTGTGTGCGTGTATTTTTATTTCTATAGCAGGTAGTACTGAAGCAAGTGCTTAATATAATTATATAGGTTATCGGATTTGGGGTCCTTAGAATGTGACGTGTAGCTGTTAAAGAGTTGTTCAGGGACATTTTCATAGTAGTTTCATAGATATAATGACAGATAATTTTCTTGAGGGTTGAATTTTATCATGTCTTTTTACTTGGACGGTTTAATGGCAATGATGATCTTTATGACCAGAAGAATTGTTTTTTTCTTTATGAGTACAGAGTGTTAATGCAAAATTTGATACCAATTCAACAGTGGATAAATTTAGGCTAGATCTCTCCAGCACTAATGAAAGAGCATAGAAATAATAGAAAACAGAAGAAATAAGGAAAAAAAAGTAGATATTAATACTTAACGCTTTAATGTGATAGACGAGCTCTTTCATTTCATAGAACAAATAAACTTTTTTCTTTCCTTCTCGTAATTAAGTTTTGAAGTCCGTAGAAAAGAGACTGGCTTGCACTTAAGTATTTCGATCATCTTGATAAAGATTGTCAATTCTTTTAGATATCAATCAAAAAAGCGAGCTTCATGTTCTTTGTAAAGAAATGTACGACGAGTTAGCCGTATATTCACAATACATGCAGACGAAAACTTTTTTTTTTGTTTTTATTACTTTATCGCATCTCTTCAGGTTTGTCGTAAACATCCTTCAAAATACCATTAACGCTCTCGACGAAAGTAGATCTCACATTTCATTACTAAAAGAAAGAAGAAAGTTTTTACAGCCGAAGGAGCTTAGTCTCTACTAGTGATTGCTGTCTGAAGTTTTCAATTACTCGAACTACTCCAAGCTGAAAAAAAAAAAAATAGAATGCAATGAAGTTTCCTGAGAAATCTTTTAATTAACAGTCTTTAAGCAAGAGAACGGCTAACGTTCTCTTTCTTAAAGTACGTTCTCGTTCTCAAACTACAACTAATATTGTGTTAAAGTGACGAATCGGCTGAACGCCTCCCTACGAACGAAATGAAATGAGGTCGGATAAAAAAAATCGAGCACGTATAAACGATTATTGAGTAGGTCACCTTCAACAGGTTCGACAACATCGTCGATCAACAGTTAAACTCCATGACGTCATCACGTGTGCATGCATTTGGTTAGCCGATAGTTTTGTTACTAATTATCAATCTTCGGATGATGATGAATTGCTTAGCGACCCGAATTGTACCTAATATTGGTATATGTGGGCCAATAATTTCACATCTCTGAACGGAGCTCTGTCCGTGACATATCTGGCACTATTCTTGCTGCTGCTAATGATTCGTGTCGTTTGTGCGGAACCACAGAAACGTTTGTAGAATCGAAAGTTTTATGAGTATTCGAGTAATTTGTTACCGCACCATCTTCCGCTACCTCTTCTTCCTCCCCATGTTTCGTTCCCACCCTACTGCACCGCATCGTTTCACAAAGCATCCATAACGGTTTGTTAAAGGCTCTAAATGGCCCTAATTAAACTCTTCGTGGGCGGGCCACAGGGGTGTACTTAGACGCGAGATATTCGTTAATGTCATCTGCAGACTCCTGCCAGTGGAGAAGTGAATTCAGCTAATGATCCGCATCATCAGTGTCAGAAACAAACCAGGTGCGAGAAATAACGTCACTTCTCGCTAAACAATCCGCAACTTCCGGCTAACACCTACCGCTCTTCTGTCGAAAACTGGTAGCTTCAACAATCCTACTCATGTATCAATATACGGTGTGAAGTTGTTCATCTCATAGAGGGGTTTTCGGTTTGAGAGAATTTTAATTTGTTTATGTACATTTATCTTAAACATACCTTTCTTATTTTTTTCATTTTTCTGTCAGACGAAGTACAACAATTTTGGCGGCAGTTATGAATAGAATGTAAAGACAGAGGGTTTTATGAGAAATAGTGATATTTGAGCCAACTTTAACATACAAATCCATCATGTGATAATAAAGTCTGTTGAAAATTATAATAACAGCATTAATTGCATTCATTATTATTTCAGTTGTTTTTAAGTATATTTAATAATAGTTCTAGCCATAAAACCAGATCATAGAACGGAAACAAGATGTTTGTTTTTATTTTTTCAGATTTGTGTAACAGCCTGCACAATTTTCGTCCAAACATATAATTGACCCCTTAGGTAAAACTGACAGAATTATTTTCTCGACATTTAGGTATCTAAATTCTTTCTTTCTATATAATATTCTATTTTCTTTCATTTCTACACTCGCTTCTTGAATTTTTAAAACAATAGTTTGCTCATAGATTAAATCCCATCAAGACAGCTTGCTTTACTTTTTCTGACAGAACCCTCTAACAATATCTTAATACATAGCGAGGGCCAATTGGTGCGCCTTTCGAACAATGAGATGGCAGTTGCCAGGGTAACCCACGTGCTGGTGACAGCTTGTTTCCATGTGGAACAATAAAAGAGTACTACGATCTAATTATAACTGAGATAGTAATACTATAGGACCAGTTTGGTTCCTTAGTTACTGATAATGGATAGCGATGAGTCCAAAACTATGGTATGTTCAATGATTAGAACTTTTTAAAGAATATTGTGTAGCAATTAAGTTTTTCTTGTTAATACCGATTTTCCAAAGCGCTTAAGTAATGAATGTACATTATCTGAATGCTTCTATAAATACCCCCTGGGGAAGAATCGATTGGGCTGTCGTTTCCATATTTGTGGAATGTTTTATTATGGTTGTCACCATTCGTGTTATTGATCTACTAAAGGCTAGATCATTACAAATATTTTGTTGCCTTCTCTCTCTCTCTCTCTCTAAGTATCGTAACTCGCGAGTATTGATTGAGACACTTACTTGTGTTTTCAGATCTTAGTACATACGTTGCTTTGATAAATCTAAAAAGCCGCATTATGGTATAATTAAAATTCAGTGTAATAAAAACAGATTAATGACCTTTCCCCTGAAATATTTTTTAGGATTATTAACTAAAATATGTACAATAACACATGCCTAAAAATAAAATTATATTCATTACGCATACATAGGTGTATATGGAGAGAGAGAGAGAGAGAGAGAGAGAGAGAGAGGTGGGGGGGAGGGTATTTTATACATCTAAATACTTCATGTGAGCATCTTACTTTTAATTCACATTTCGAAAGGGGATCTTTTCCTTCCTAATGCATTCAAAGAATGATTTGGAAGGGGGAGGGGAGGAGAAGAGCTGAATATCTGCAAACATGCATTTCTCTGTTGCTTCTGCTAATACTTGCATCATCATCGATCGCGTGTCCAACTAGTAAGGCAGCGCTTGCAACGGAAGATGCCCGTTAGCGTGACTCATCCTTACAAAGCTCTTTGATACGCGCCCTCATGGCACAGCCTCTTTCTCTACCCGTTCGTAAATGATTCCATCGAGTGTCACGGACGCCTCGCCATGTGCGTTATTCCGAGATCCAAGGAAATGTCAGGACTGGAACTGATGTACATTTTATTATCTCATAAATATGAACCACAATGGAAAGATTCAACACTTCCCCCGCTCTTTTTTCGCATCCGTATTTTTCCCTTCAAACTCTCGTTATAAAGAAATTAAGGGAAGTAACTTTGCTTTCCTTTCAATGAAATGGATTTCATTCAAGTAAGGGAGGTTTCATTTCTCAATACTCTACTTTAGTGAGAGCGCGTTGCGATACTCTTTATTCTTCATCAATATGAATGCTTAAACTAGAGTAGTTAACTATGCAAGAATCAAAACTTATGGATGAGGATTTGCTCGTACTAATTGATTTTATAGACAGTCTATCTAAACAGGAATAACATCTCTGGATTTCTACAAAAACAAGTAAACACGCGAAACTTAGAATCTACTATAAATCTAATGTCCCTTACCATGTAGATCTTTCAGCACAAAATGCTCTACTATCACGTTATGTCAGATACTGTGATACACAGAAGGTGAGGAAATTTTGGTTTCCGTTGTGATGTAGCCATTACCATTCGGATGAAAACATTCATGAAGACTTGTCCACAGCTCCATCTGACTGAATAGAAAAAAATAAATATTCCTGTTGAAAATTTAAACATTTTTCTAATTTTTCTAAAATGAAAGAAAGAGTAGAAAACACAATTCCCTCTTTTATTTGAAGAAAATATTCCTGCCACGACTGCATATCAAACCTGGCCTCAGAAGAAAGAAAAAACGGTTGTTAAAGTATTGTAAAAAAGAAAATAACCGGCAATCCAGCCTAAGTATGAAAATTTCAAAAGTTTAAAAATCTTAATGGGACCGCCGATTTCAAACGAGTCAAAATGAAAATAGAACCTGTATTTATTGGAGTTTTATGCGTTAAATAATTTTTAACATTTTTTTTTCTAATATCAATCTTTTAACACACACACACACACACACACACACACACACACACACACACACACACACACACACACACACACACACACACACACACACACACACACACACACACACACACACACACACACACCCGCAGGATTGCAAAATGTTATAATACATCAGCGCTACGAGTTAATGTGAAAATAGGAATCTTTTGATTTGTTTTTGGAGCCATGACTTTTGTTTTCTTGGGAAAAACAGAATGAGGTTGGATGATCCAAACGATAGACGTTGATAGAATGAAAGATAAAAATGATAAGTCTGTTCATGGTTCATTAAGTTTTGTGACTTGACAGTAAATGGTTATTGACCAGCAGTTCTTTGTGCTTGTTATAGTCTTAGAAGAAAGTCTGGATAATACCTGCCAGTCTATTGGAACACTCTCCACTAAAGTACCTGTAGGAAAACCATAAGATACTAACTTGTCTGGGAGAAAGTGACTGGAATGAGTATACGTGAGATATCGGTTAACCAGACTCCGCTTATTAGGAAAGCATAAAGTCCTTTTACGTAGATTTGTGATCTGCACAATTCTAAATGTTTAAGCATTTATCTAAACTGGGGAATTTATACAGTGGTATCCGAAGAGTGTTTCTGAGCTTAAAACGCTAATAGTTGAGACATGTTTATTCCAAGAAAGCCTAGAAGTATAAGTTGGCTCAAAAAGAGAAATCTGATCCGATTGCGAGAAATAGGAGAATGCGGCCTTTAATAGCTTTGAGATAAATAATCTTATCCTTGATCAATTGAAGAACAGATGATCCGATCTGTGTATGGATCATTTGAGCACAACAAGCTTTGTTGAATGAGAAAGAGGAAAGGAATGTACGATTATCGGCCATAGAGAGGATATGTGATTAGTGAGAGAAGATTGTTCAATACATATATATATATATATATATATATAGAGAGAGAGAGAGAGAGAGAGAGAGAAGAGATGATGAACTCGATACTCCAATACGGGATTTGTGAAGAAATTGAGGAGAAGGTACCGTCTACCACGACATTTTAAAGGGCATAAAGATTTATATAATTTTCTAACTGCAAAGCTGGAAGGCAGGTCGTAAGATGGCTTGATTGGCCTATTTCTTGTATCCAATCGAATAACCAAGAAATGTTAGCAGCGGTACACGTGTCTCCAAACTCTGCAATGACTTGTATCTAAAGCTGGTTATTAGAAGACTAGCTCTAGATCAAGAATGGTGGAATCTACATTATTGATCACTAATCAGTTGATGTGTTTCAAGGTAATGAAGAGTGTGGCTGATGGTGGCGTTTGTGATTTTTGAGGAAATTGAAGTAATAAAAATGAGATTTTGTTTATGTTTTGCTATAATTTGTCTTACTTTTTTGAACAGATGAATCTAGGTTTTGTTCCCAGATGTTATACTCGTCTATCTATCAATAGAAGAGTATAACGGCTGTCAGGTGGCATATAGAATGGGTGTTCATTCTGGATGGAGCTCTAATTTGAGCGAAATTGAGAGACGCTATCAGACCATAGTATTGGTTTACCTAAGCTCTTCATGGCGTTTTTGATTTTTTTTTTTCTGCTGAAATATCATAAAAGACATGAAATGAGCTGTTCTTGATATTGCGGGAAGTAATATGGTATGGTCATTTATTCAGGATCTGAAGGAGAAGAATGATACCATTAAGCTAACGTTTCGTTATTGTTGTAATCGTGTATTCAGAAGTTACGTCCACTGCTACTGGCTGGTAACAAGAAGACTCGCCTTTTGTTTGAGCAACAGAGAAGTTTCCTATTTCGCGCTTTCAAAATCAGCTGCCGGTTAATATTCTTGTTCTGACTTGCACACTAATTGGAATTATCTTGATCACCTATCAAAAAGTAATAGAAGATTATATTGCTGAAGATTTACTTCGTTCTAACCAGAACTTATTTTCTGAAAACCTTTGGTATAATAACCGAAGAGCAGAGTAAGAAGTAATAGAGCAATGATACAAGATATCTTTCTCTTATTTTTTTTCTTACATACTTCAAATAGTTTTAGGAGCCTCCATAGCTCAGTTGATATAGATGAGTCGTCCTTTGGTTGAAAAGATCCGTGTAGGTTTGAATCGTGTCCATTACGTTACAGGACAATGTCGTCTTGTCTTTATCAGGTCTTTTCATCCAAATGGTTAATTAGCGCGCCTTATACGAAAGTAGAGAGTTTTTTCCTCCCAGAACTGGGGTTTTCCGTCCCTCAAAACAAGCAAACGGTCCCCATGACCACATAGTTCTACAGACAAAAAACACTTATCCGTAAAGTCTATAATCAAGGAACTCAAACCCGTCTTTTATGGATGAAACTCGATAGATTGATGCACGTTTTTGAGTTATGTCCGTTTATATTGATTTAAAAAATAAAGTTTTTCCACTTAGAAATTATATTTTTATCATTGAATAAAAACTAATAAAATTTATATTTCAGGATAATTGTAACAAAAAATCCTGGAGTGCAGCAAAGTACTTTCAATTTTTAATTCGACTCCTGAAACTACATAAATTAAATCTGTCTTGATCCAAGTTGCGAAATGCTTGATGAACAAAGTTTCTGTTATACAGAGTGGCCATAAAATAACTTTCCTTCTTTGGATGCATCTGTAGCTAAAACCAATAAACGGAATGAAACCAATTTTATATCGAGATTTTTGAAGGCATGGGGAGACGATTTCCGCGAAAAAAAGATTTAGTACCAAACGTCGCCGATAGGGGAAATTTTGGCGCTGACGGAGCCGAAAACAAGCAGATAATTACATTGAAGGCAGATAAAATGGAATAATAACATTTCGACGGTGTATGCGACAGCCGCGTCACTCATTCCAGCTGGATTATGTGGCGCGTTACACATTGAAAATCGTGTATGTGGTCCAGGGGGACCCTCATGCTGATGAATAACACATTATTTCCTGTGAGTTCAATCACTACATTAATTTCTGTGTCTCTCGCAAGTTGTTGTTTTAGTTTAATTATTATTATTATTATTATCATTGTAACGCGCCACATATCCAGCTGGAATGAGTGACGCGACTGTCGCATACACCGTCGAAATGTTATTATTCCATTTTATCTGCCTTCAATGTAATTATCTGCTTGTTTTCGGCTCCTCCAGCGCCAAAATTTCTCCTATCGGCGAATTTTGGTGCTAAATCTTTTTTTCGCGGAATTCATCTCCCCATGCCTTCGAAAGTCTCAATATAAAATGTGGTCTCATTCCGTGTATTAGTTTTAGTACAGAAACCTCCAAAGAGGGAACGTTAATTTATGGCCACCCTGTATTTCCCACAAAGATTTATCATTCAAAATCTTGACCTATAAGGCATTATTTCGGGTATATTATTCAAAAATATACCTAATAATAACTTTGAAATATTATCCGATATCTGTTTTATTTTTTTGTATTGAATAATCGTTTATTTCGCTCAATCCAAAAGTAGGCATGATTTATTTTTTGTTGCCCACTTTAGTAAAACTGACAGATATTAGAAAATTTCTTATAACGCCGTATAATTATTAGCAAATTCTTAAGACTGTTGAGACAGAATCTAATGCTGAAGAAAAAGAAAAAAAAACATATAAATTTAAAAGTATATCGGGTTATAAAAAAATTCGCTGAAAACCGAAATGCTGTGCAAAATTAAAGAACACTTTCATTGTAATCCCATTTTCGAACTTTTGTGAAGATTCTACCAGTTTATTAATTTTGAAAGGAAAAATCATTATTTTTGGAATCAGATATTTGTAGGTAATAATAATAATAATAATAAAACATTAATAAATAAATAAATTTCGTGTGACGATACTGCGTTCCCCCTTTTTACGGGAGTTCACAGTACCATCTAGTCCCCCCAAATTTTATCCAGGTTCCGGAACCGGCATAGGCTGACGAATCAGACCTATAGCTGGGTCAGTATTCCTGACTGTAATCCGTGTGTCCTCAGACCAGTTTGCCTGTTTGCGGGATGAAAAACACCAGATAAACTGGCGAAAAAATCCCTGCTCTCCACGCCCGGCTAACTTGGCTATGGTTGAGGAAGATCCTTAAGCTCTTCACGTCGTTAACGGGAATCGAACCTAGGACACTCCTTTCCCAGGAATATGGTTACGAAGCGCAAACCCACTAGGCTAACCGCGCGGACATAAAACATTGATTAATTAATGTTATCCAAATTTCTGGACATTGCTCCTGTTGATAAATCTAATCTACAGTCTTTTTTTTTTTTGCATAAATATATTACAAATATTGCCTGCTCTGCATTCTGTAAGTTGATCTTCCTCTTTGTCCCAGCATTTATTTTTCCTGCAGTTGTAAATCTGTATAAATTAGAGATCCGTTTAGTCATGATATACTTTTCTCACTTGGGGTAGAGGCTCAAAAATCTTCTTAAAAATCCTGAGTTTTATGCAATTCCTATAGAGCACAATTTGTAAGTCTTCGAATTGATTTTTAAGAAGTTATTGCTTTTCTTTTTCTACTTTCTTCTTAGTTTTCTTCCCATCCACAGCGTCCACGTGATATAGATTGAACAACTTCTCGAGTAGAGGCTTATACTGACATTATGAGATTTAAGAAGATATTTATTGAAATATTTTAAACTTTAATTAAACAACTTCCGTTTTTGATATTTTTGAAGTACTTTAGTTAAAATCTCGACATATTAATGTATTATTTTACATTTTCAAGAAAGCTTTGAATTTAGGGGAATCAATTCATAAGCAATAACAAAACTTCTGATGCTTTTGCCATAAGATAATGCGGGATTAAGTACTCTTCATGAATCCAAAACAGATTTAAGAGAAGAAATATATAAATATCGTTCTGTTTTATATTAAGTTTACAAGTATGATTTTTATTCCAATGAAATTCCATTTAAATGACTGATATTAATTGCATCCTAATATTGTTGGGTGAAATCAAGACTGCGACACAATTATCGGAGCGAATGAGGCGCCCCCAAGTGGTTTATTTCCTTACCCAGTAGTTGTTAATTTCCCTCAATCGTTAGCCATGTGCTACTTGACTAGGGAATAACGATTATGGAACAAGGTGATTCCATGCCGCCCTACTGTAAGTATTTATGACTGTCAATCCGTGTGTCGAAAACACCTGAAAAAAAGTTACTGGCGTCATGGACAGGGATCGAACCCAGGTCTTTCGGACCAAATGGCTTTCTCCATACCTACTGAGCTACGGAGGCTCGGCTTTTATTCATTAGTAGTAAATACATATTACGAACAGATGCTCAACAACATGCCGGCAAAATCCGAATAAATCTGAAGTGCTTCACTCATAAAAATAATGCGATTTTCCTCTCAGTTGCAGGAAATAGTCCTGTACTGTACAGAATCACTTTAAAAAATATGAAATGGTTCTTCTTTCCTTGATATCAGGCATAATAACATTTTTCTGACTACCACCGAAAAGTTCTTCTCTGCAGACAACTTCATGCATTTAATGATAATTGCTTTTCCAATTGTCTTCAGGTTCCACGTCAAGTTTAAAAGCTATTCGGAAGGACGACGAAATAATAATAAAACAACAATGTCTTTAAAATCCCTAAGGTTCATTTAAGCATTGACATCCACTTTTGTGTATACTGAAAGATAAAGACATGCATTTTTCAACGGTGTCGATATATTCGCCTTCTTAAATAGCCCAGTAATTACCTTTCATTGTTTTCTTTGCAATCTGTTATTAGGGTTTGTCAGCCTGCGAATCACGGGACTTTTATTATGATTCATCAACCAATTTGTCCCAAGTTTCTTCCCATTAGCACATTTTTCCATCAAACAATGGCACTGATTTTACCTCCAGAGACGTTTCGAGCGTTAATATGATTTTAACCAATCAATAATGAGTTCCGAAAATAGAACATTCCTTTCCTTTTTTTACTCCTTGAATCGCTTCTTCCAACAGCAACAAAATAACTATTGATGAGCTTCAACAAATGCTGCCATCAAACTCCCATTTTCACAGAATTGGACGTGACGGGGCCAGTCGTTAGTCGCCGTGCTACAAACAGCTGCTAGTTTTTTTTTTTTTTTTTGTTAACTTTCTTTGACGTGGGGTGTGATGTCATTGCGATTCCATTGTGAAAAATATCAAACCTTGAAAAGAAATCAATCGTGTAAATGGCATCGATTTGTTCTGCATGCATCAAGTATATATATACACCAAGACATAACCATTTTCTACTCTAGAAAACACACCCACATATGCGTTGGAAGTAAATGTCAAATGCTTTCACCGAACCAACAATAGAAGCGTCATAGTAAAGAAATTCAGTGAAATATAGCACATCTTCCAACAATAAACGTGAATCAAAGTCAAAATCCTCAAAAAAAAAAAAAAAGTGAATATTGTTAACTGCAACAATACTTTCCAAACGTCACTTTATAGAAGTGTCGTAACAATGCAGACAAACTGTAAATAATGAGTACAATATTCGAATAAAGTATTTCCTAATAGATAGCAGGCGATAATGCAAGCCTGGAATTAGAAAGTTCAAATTACTTATGAATCGGTTTTAGCAAACTCGTTGTTATCATTATTTGAAGTCTGTTTTCAGAAGTTGAAACAATTAAGAACTGCTCATTCAGGATATTAATTGTTCATTCGAATATCTTTATTTGCTTCACGAAATAAAAACATCACAATTTCCAATATGAACACTACATGGCTGAATGAAATTGTTGAGTTGTATTGGTCTGTCCATATTACAGGTACTTAAACTTTATGAACACCACGTCTATTCTCCATTTACCATGCGATTTAGTGGAATGAAGTAAGTTGATAACAGTGTAATAGATAACCCAGCTTTACATTTTTAATAGCCATCCTTCGTTCCATCCCCTCTGGACTCGTTCTCTTCATTAAGGATCGCGAAAGATAGCTCGTCTTTCTTTTTTATTGGCTATCTTAGTAATTAAAGTTCCACGAAGCGTACACAAAAATTTCCCTGTTCTTGAGGTTGCAATTCACAAAGCTACGCTTCAGTTCTCCGTAAAGCACTAGTGCTCCACACTCATCCCTGCAATAAAGAAAAGTAGAGTAGATTGATAAGGCAATGTTCTGTTGACGCAACAGATTACAACATCCTAAATGCCACATGCTTTCTTCCCAACAGATTTCGCTTTTAATTTTAATATTCTCTCCTTGTAGTACTGGAAGCGTGAATATGAATTTTTAGACTAGCTAATTGTTCTGCAGAGAACAGGGATGGAAAACATTAATAATCATAAAAAATTAAATTTTCTAATTAAAGAATCTCTTGTCTCCTATGAAATCCAAAAGCAGTAGAGAAAATTTAGACGTTTCTAAACAGAAGTCATTTGAAAACTTTTATTTTGTCGTTTCAAAAACACTTTTGTCTTTTTAAAAATTTGCATTTTCGAAGTTTTGTCCTTTCTTTTCCAAGTTTTGTCTTTTACAAGTTTTTTTTTTTCCAAACGCACTTGTCTTTTCAAACCTTTGCCTTTTCAAAGTTTTGTCTTCTTTTTTAAGTTTTTTCTAACTTTTATATTTTTGGCTTTTCAAAGTTTTGTCTTTTCCAATTTTTTGTCTTCTTTTCCAAAATTTTTTTTAAACTTTTGCCATTTCAAAGTTTTGTCTTTTTTTTTTCTTATAGATTTTGTCTTTTCAAAATTTTGCCTTTTTTGTCTCCCAAAAATACTTCAAATGCTTCGGCATGTGTAATAAGTGTTCCATGACTCAGTGAGGACACTTTTGTACTGTTGTAAGGAAATTTCAGTAAAACCTAAAGCACAACCGACGCTGACTCTACGGACAACTTAACAAGACACAATTAAGTGACAGTGCATTAAATTCTACATTTGAGAAGGAGCAATGATAAGCCAAAATAATTTTCATAGGAAATACGCTGCACTTCTGACGTGGTTACCGAGATATTTAACAGATAACAATCAGAGGCGTTACACTTTTCGTCGTCACCATTTTCAGATCGCTTAAATCTGGCGGTAATTTATCTACATTTATAGCTGCTTGGTTGCTTTGTGATGAAAACGATTATGAAAGCCTTTTGTGTTAATAGAAGGTCATAACTGAAAATTTTCCACCTGCGTCTTTAAATAACGTCACCATTAATTAACATCAATGACGTCATTAATGAGATCATGTTGTTATTTAAATTGCCTCTTGTCTAAATAATCTGATCTCCATTATTCTGCTTAAAGCTTTATTTGAATTAACGCAGCTTTCCAAAAATAGACAGGAAAGACTAAAATGGTTTTCGATAAATAGGCATGCAATAGAAATATAAAGATGTTTTTGATGTCGTGGATTGCTTAAAAAAAGTTAAATGCTCATTATATACCAAATGTTTACTCCTTCACTTTATTTGTGCATTAATATTGATGACGTAACTATCTTTCTTTTGTTTTTCTCTTTTGCAGATCCTAAAACCAAGGAAGGTTTCTGGAATGGAAGTCCCCCAGCTATGTATGCTCCCTATGTTTCTCGCTGGAAGC
Organism: Typopeltis vanoorti; assembly: GCF_054136105.1. Classification (NCBI taxonomy): domain Eukaryota; kingdom Metazoa; phylum Arthropoda; class Arachnida; order Uropygi; family Thelyphonidae; genus Typopeltis; species Typopeltis vanoorti. Next base: position 92,614,031 of record NC_143550.1, on the reverse strand, counting down.
GTCAATCTTTCCCATCTATAATCATGTGAAACTACAAAGTCCACGGTCGTCGATGATAAATATTCATTATAAGCGCTGTGAGCAGAAAAAAAAAAGTCACTCAACTGAGTATATTCCTGAAATCCTTTTATTGTTGAGAACGATCTTGAGGTGTCTTCGTTCTTCCAGACCATCTTGAAAAAAGAAAGAAAAAAAAAAAAAAAACATTCCCGACTTCATCTGTATAAGTGTGTGTGTGTGTATTGTCCTGCTGTTCAGGTGTTGTTGCAAGTGTCACTCTGTGTATGTGTGTGTTTCAAAGTACAAACACTTTATTTATTTTTTTGTGCTGCAAGATGGCTTCAGCACTCAAATCACTACCATTACTGATGAGCGAACAGTATCTTTTATATGTATATCAGCTGTCTGGTTGCCTTTATGTACTTATCGGTGATGTACGGACCCGGTTGAGTAACTGCACACGTTTTAAAAGAAGCACATACAGAAGTGTTCACATGCTTTTAATATAATTAATTGTCAGAAGAACATATCAAACATTGGATTTTTTGGGTTTGAATTATACAAGAAAACCAGGGCTTCCTGATATTTTATGTAGTCCGTCTGTATAATTAAGAACATTTAATTTAGTATTACTAGAATCCAGTTTAAAATTCTACTTTCATAATTTCTTATTAGACAATCCACCGAAGTGCTAATCTTTTAAGTTAATAATTTATAGATATAAATTTTAGTAGTTTAGATTATGTAAGATTCATCGGTTTATCATAAAGTCGTTTTTAGAGATTTTGTTCGCTAATTCGGGCGCAAAAAAACAATTCACTGAGGGAAAGGTGTACCAGGGTTTGCCTGTTCAGATAGTTAAGATACATTCGCACTAAGTCATGTGATTATTATGTCTTCCATGAAAACCGATTCTTGCTATAACTAGACAGAGTAGAACAGTCCTATACATAGTGTCTTCTTCAAGATGTTCCACATTAAAGCTCTTAACCTGTTGTTTGTGTCATGGATTATATTTGCATCAATGTTTATATTCATTTGAACTGTAGTGTCTTTGCTCATGTCGCTTTTCTTAATGGGAAGAAAGAATTATCTGCCTATATTGATATCTTTTATTTACCAAAGGGCCATTTTCTTCATTTCTCTGACGTGATCCACCCAGTGCAGGTAGAGAGGTCTAGCTAATATTAACTAGTTACATCTGCTAACTAGTATTCCATAATGGCGATGTGCGAGATGTAAAATTTTGTTCGACAGTTGGTCAGCTAATGAAACCAACATAGCATCATATCCGTATCCTTTTGACGCAGCTAAAGCATATTTTTCTCTAAAGCCTTTCACGGAATGGGCTGCTATTATATGCACTAAGTAGATTCATCTCCTTGTGTTGCTGTTATTCATGGTAATCTCCTGTGTGCATATACTTAAATGGTTAGAAGTAATGTCATATTTCTGCTAAACTCGTTCAATAATAATTATTGTGGTCACCTTCCATTCCAATGTCTACCCACATATTAGTTTTCAGTCGGTAATATTATATCTACGTGTAATATTGTCTTAAAAAAAGTTAACTAGTTCTCAAAGTAGGCTTGCGTAGCCTGAACTACTGGAAAACTCGCAGCTAATAGATTGATAGACTCCCTTCCACCCGGACACTCAATTCAATATTCAGCTAATGCCATCTGTCTAAACTCTTTGTGGCTCATGTTATTCCTTAGCATTAGTTTTTGTGTCGGAGAATCTCAGGTTTTTTAAAAGAAGGACACTAACTATTTAGGAAAACCAATAGAGTTAGTCTTCCTAGTCACTTGAGAATGACGTACTGTTTATCCTCACGTAAAAACAGAAATGAATATATAGCCTTTGAATTATTAACAGCTGTTCAATCTACTGTTGGCCAGACACATATCAGTATATTTTCATAATTGCAATGGTCATATCGACTGTATCTTCATATCCCTGTCTATAACTCTAGCATACATATCCTTCGAATTGTCCTCACAGTGAACACAGTCTTCCTCAAGTCAAAAACTGCAAACTCGCGTAACATTTATTTTATATGAATTTGTATTTGTTTCTTATTATTGCTGTTAGGTAGATGGCATGCAACTTACTATAACATGCGCGCGAATATTAGTGAATTAAAAAAAGAAACATTCATATCTGGGTACGATTGATTATTAGGTAGAGAGACAAAAGGCTACTTCAATATTCATAGCTCTTAACTTTTTAATTACCTTTCATCAGCTTTCTATCTATAGCGATCTATTTTATCTTTGGAATTCGTTCCAATGGATAAATATTGCATAAGGAATAAGTATGTAAATTAGTAAATGATGCATTTTATCTCTGTTAATTATTATAAGATAATACTAATAAACTGGTTGAAAGTGGAAACAGCTGTTTTCAACAATCATCGTGTGATATTGGGAAAATAATTGAATGAAAGCTCCCGAATAATTCGTTTATAAGTTATTTTTCAAAGAAAATATATTGGACGGAAAGGATGTAAGAGTTGTTTTGATAACAGTTAGTTAATTTGTATAAATTAATCAGAAGTAGATAACTGCTAAGGCTCTCAAATTCAATACATAATGGAGTGACAAAATAATAAAAATATTCAAAGAAAATGAATTGGTCTATAGTCTAATAAGGTATTTGCATTTGTAGAAGAAATAGATATAATCAGTGATATTACTTCCATTTATAGGTAACAGCGACTTTAAAATGTGGCATGTGATAATTTTGTTTTACATAAGTATGAATATTGTAATAATATTATTCTAATAATTCGTTATTTTGTACGAATGAGTTTTTAAAATTTTTGGGAAGAATCTTTAAAGAAAAACAAATTTATTCACCAATTCTGAGCTATTTTAATAGCTTTTTCCGATGTTATGTTTAAATTATGGAAATTAGTTAAAGGTATTTAATAATTGTTCTGCAAGATGTGTCTTGTCCAAGGAAAGTAAATGAGCCGCATATCGATTCTTCAAATACAAACATATCGATAAATAATTGATTAACTGCCAATCTACATTTCAAGCACAAATGGCATTCGTGGACAACACATATGAACAGGAAAACTTAGTTGAAAATTTACTGTCGGATTTCAATATATTGTGAAATTCTAAAACAATATTTCTTTATGTTTTATTTATTTATTTTTTTTTTTTTGTGAATTTTTTCAAAGGTCAACTAGGGAACTCACAGTGGACGTCTGCTTATAATCATATTACTGTTCCGAATATTATATCTAAATCAAGAAAATCAAATGTGAAAAAAAAACTTCATTAAAATACTCCACGTATTCATTTGATATTTATCTGCAACAAAAACGGTTTATAAACCAGTAGAATCCCAGGAGTGTGGATGAGATGAAAACGCACGAAAATAGTAAATTTTAACATTTGATTCGAATATATACGTCACTCTCTATAAAATACGCATGAAGAAAGTTTGTTCCAAAGAATGAATGTAGAAGAGATTGTTTAAGTAGAAATGAATTCTCCAAATAGAGTTCGAGTTAATTTTTATGTTCCAAAATATTTAAAAGGTGTAGAATTTAATGAAACCATCAAATCATCGTACAGTAAAGTATTCTCTTCATATTAGCTTTGCAAAATAAAGCAGGCGTTTTCATTATTTCATGATTTCATATAAAGAACTGTTCTCTATGAGAAGATTTTAATATAGTTTATCTCTATCTGGAAAAATTAATATTTCACAATAACCTGGAGAGTGATGTAGATAGGAAAAAAATCCCTCTATGACAGACTCATTTATGTTTGTGCAGTGTTCTAGAAATGTTAATCCAACAGAGTGCCATTCCACAAGACCCTTAATCATTCAATGTCTCTCTAGCATCAGTGAGGGGCAGACGTATTGAGTGTTGTACAAGACGCTAGATGCTGTGACGTGTTACAAGGTGCTTGTATTGGATCAATTCAAACTATTTTACAAATAATTTACTGAGAATTGCAAAATAGTGTTTTCTGTACCAAATTATTATTTGTTTCTTTCCTACTTGTCTCAAATCTTCCTGTCAAGTATTTGACACTCTCTTGATAATTTTGCTCATAATTTTGTTATATTTTTTCTAAGCAGAATGACTTTATTTTAGAATATTATGAAGTTCATTCTTTATGTAATATCTGGAAATATTTCACTTTGTTTTCATGTAAACAAATTAAAATTTAATAAAATGTACATAGAAAGTCTAAGAAGTTGGGATTTTTTCGACTAATGTAGAAGATGCAAACTACAGTCTTCTTATTTTCTTAGATCAATTGAATCTAAGCATTTGCATACCACAAATACACAAAAAAAATCTCTGCACAGACAATGAATAATCTCCTTTCGAAAATACTCTCAAACAGAGACCATTTAAAAGAAAGGACAGAATAGCCAGTGTTCATCCTCCTACGAAAACATTTATTCTAAAACGTAATGCGATCCAGCAATTAAAAATTCATGGCGTAAGTCTAATAATCTCATTTAAAACAGGATGAAGTTTGCACGTCATTTATTAGAATTAATATTAGATATTAATAGCAGCACTTAAGCATATCTTAAGCAAGAAATCAATGCCATTATCGGTTCATTCCATTAATGTATTCTACTTACTGATAACTTAAACGCGCTACACACTATTTTAAACACCTTAATGACAACAGTTTCTTAATTGTTTATTTGAAATATATTAACATCGATAAGAAATTTAATTAATTATCATTTCTTAACATCACCATACTCACAGTTTAATTGAAATACATTTAAACATGTACATTTATTATAATTTCCAGGAATTTATTAGTGGATTATAAATTACTGGACTCAAAATTATAAATAACTACACATACCGGCCACGTAATTAGAAACTTTTATTTAACACCGTGTTGGGCCTCCTTTAACTCGAATTACAGCACATATGCAGTTTGTCATGGGCGAATTCTCCATGCTTGCTACGCTTACTGCGCAAGCTCATTACTTGAGAAAGAAGTAGTATTTATTTGTTAATAAATGCATGCATTTATTAAGCATTCCATTTAGGCTTTTATTTTTGTAGACAGAAGACATCTTAAGCTTGAGCGCAATAATTGAGCTTTGCGTTGTGTTTCGAAGGCCGATGATTGCTCGTCTAGTCAAAGCTACCCTGACTTGCTCGGTTGTGGGAACTTCCAGGTCCTCGCAGCAGTACTGTGATTTTGCTTGCGCGTAGCCATTTCTTGCTTGGGAAAATTAAATTACAACCAAATTTTTATGACGATGTTATTGATCAGTTCATGAAGAAGAACCGTAGGGTAGAATTTGTATTCAAGTAGCTAAATTGAAAAAGATAATATCATTTGTAAAATGAACGTTGTATTGGTATGGTTAAATGTACATAAATTTCTAAATATATAGTTTTAAATGGTCAGTAATTCATTATTCCGCTAATCAGACTTCAATCACACTTCTCACTCCCTGAAATTCACGCTTACAAGAGAAAGCGTGAATTTCAAGACCTGCAGTTTGACATAGATTCCAGAAGGTGTTGGCATCTGCTTCTACAGCACACCAAGACTTTATCAGACAGTCCTTTAACTGGCTAAGATTTGACGGAAGAGGACTTTGCTCCTGTATCTGTTTTACTGACATGTCTCATACATTCTCACTGGGTTTGGATTCAGGCTTTGTGGTGGCTAGGGAACATGGTGGAAGTTGCTGTCATGCTTGTTGAACAGTTCTTGCCCAATGAGCAGTGTAGCATTGTAATCCATAAAATAACCGTCGTCTGCTGGATAAAAAGACAACATTGAAGGATAGACCTAATCGGTAACAATGTTCAGATGTTCCTTTGGTGACCTTCCAGCAATATCAGGATACCATGTTCCACACCATGGCATCACCTCCAGAACCTTGAACTGTGTTTACAAGGCAAGCTGAGTTCATTGCTTCATGGGACTCTCGCCAAACTCTCCGCCTTCCATCGGTAGAAAATAAGGTGTATTGTGATTAGTCGGACCATATTGCCTTTTTGTTTGTTTTAGTCTTCCTGTCACGGTGTTCCTGACACCACTAGGGACTGCTAATACCGATCGCATGCGACTGTTAATACCTATTTTCTTCAATTCCCTGCGTAGATCGATGAGAGATGGATTGGGAACAGCCTTCCTTAAATGATGCAGTCAATTGCTGCACACAGGAAGTTGTTTTTGCTGTATAAACTTTCTTGGACGATGGCGATCTCATACCTGACAGGCTGTCTTAAAACCATAGTTACATTAGACAAGCAATGTGGGTTATTTTTTCACTGATGAAACTAAACCCGAGATAGCTCATCTTCGGAGAAACCATTCATATTTATAAATTTAGGGAAACAAAAACACACGTGTTGAACAGATTATTTTATTAATTACTAATAAAATAAAACTTGACGTTTCGACCCCTGTATCGAAGTCATCATCAGAAGGATAGAAGTCTATAAGGAACCAAGCTACATGCTCTAGTCCTGTATACCGGTAAACTAAATCTACGTAGTTAATTAATCCTTTTCCCTAGCCTAACCTCTAGTAATAAAAAATAAAAAAATAAATAAATTTTTAAAAAATTAAATTTAAAAAATTAAAAAAAAATACAACTACAATAAACTGCTAAAGTCCTCATGTATTAATATTCTTCTGGATTTGTATAGTTGTAATTGTTATAATATATTATAATATGATTCTTGTAGTGGGATTTTTATACGGCTAGTTTAGGTTGTTATATAGGTTGTAGATGGGTCCTCCATATTCTTGGAACGGTTAGGCCATCATTTTTGTTGAAACCATTTAGCTGTGCTGTTTTCAAAATCGTGGCTCCAATCAGACTGGCACCAACAAAAAGCCCTTATCGAACTCCGAAAGATCCTTTTGTATTTTTCATTGTGATCAAAACTAATAAAGATTACTGACAGCGGCATTCTGTTGCTGTGACCGAATATTTTCCATATGCGCTACGTATGTGACCTTTACTATGCCTTTCAAATGCATCATTACATCGTCCATATCAATGCAAATGACAAATGAACTGATTTTGATGAATCGTAATATTCAAGACTACGAATAAATTTACTCATTATTTTTGTTTTCTCATTGAATCTAATTATCTAATTAGTTTCAATGATGGTTTGTGCATTAATTAGATACTAATCACTTCAGTTTTTCACTTAATCACTCAACTTGATTAAATGCCAAAAGAAACATGACCGAAATGGTTGAATTGGTCCTAATAAAGTGGCCAGTCAGTGTATTTAAAGGCTTTTCCATTATACTAAAAAAGTAATTTATACACTAATAACTTGCATATTCTTCAAGAGCGCAACTTCGATATTCTTATTCATCTTTCTAGAACATGCTGTCATGCGGAAGTTGGGTACAATTCAACATTCTCTGCATGGATTAATTTCAAATTACTGCATGACCATCCGAAGCTCCTACTTCAGCATGAATTACCTTGTCATCTTCCATCATCAACAGAAGACCATTTGCCCGAAGCACTGCATTTTAAATTACCAAGAGGAAAATTCAAGATGCCTGTGTTAGATTTCCTAATCAACATACTTTTAGGAAAACCAACAATGTACGAAGTCAACAAATACCACATACATCTGTTACTAGTCGTGCAATATTTTCCCCTTTGGGTTTGTTCTAATGTTATCTATCGCTTAGCATTAAAAATATTAAAAATATATTTCTTATATATATATTCGATATTTCCTCGTTTGCTGGAACATTTTTCCATTAAAAAATGGAAGTGCTTCAGAATTTATACACTCGATACATTTTATTAAATTCAATCAGTTGTAGGCGTATGTTTTCTTGTTGTTTTTTAGCCTAAATTTATCCCTACAAATCTCCCAGTTAAAACAAACCTGAAAAAACTCAGTTAAAAAACCTGAAATTAGAGATGTCTATTATACATTTTAATAGACATCTCTAAATAATAAAATTTTATTAAATTCCACGTGGTTAAAATGGAATTAATATCAGCAAATAGTTTGACCAACAAATATGAGCCAGTTCCAATCAAATCTGAATTACATCGATATATTTTCGTGCGTGTGTTGTAAACCGCTAGCTTTATTAAATTCCATACAGTCAGACGGCTTTGGAACAATGAGTAATTTTGACAGGTTTTATTTGTTTGTTCTTTCCCTGTAAATGCTGTGAATGTGTGAATGAAATAAAAAAAGCGAAAAGGCCTAACAAATTTTTGTAAAGATTTCAAATATCAAAGTTGAATTAATCGAAGCAAAGTTCACATCATTGTTTTTGGTGTTTTTATGAAATCGTGATTTAAACGTTCTGCTATTTATTATGTTCTGCTATTTTCAAAACGACTGATGCGAAACACCAAAGATGTTGAGTCACGTTTTGTTTGAAACTCCTAAAATTTCTGTTAAGAAGTACATGAAATATTACAAGCAGGTTTTAAAGGTAGTTCAACAAGTTGAATCACCTCTTAAAAATTTTCGGAAGGATTTTTTTTTCCTTGTTATACAAGAACGAATATCATTTAATAATTCCTTCTGTTTTTTTTTTTTGTTTGTTGAAAAAACAGTTAGATAACATTTAGATGATGTAGGGAATGGAAATATCCCATTAAAAGAAATTAATTTTAATGTAGCTCCCATTTCCATGAAATTCCAGCTTGTGCTGTTTTGATATTGTAAAAAATGGAAGAAAAACATGATTTGAATTTCTATGCTTTGATCATTTCGATTAAAGAATAAAAATTTAATCCTTTGGATTAAAGTTAATCCTTTAAATAAATCCTTTGGATTAACTTCACTAAATTAATCTTTTGGATTCGTTTAAATGATCTTTAATTTAAGTTTGAATTACTGTTCCTGGTCTTCTGATAAAATAAAAGCTTTCCCATAATTAGCTTTCAAATCGTTCAAGGAAGAAGCGGCAAACTGATAGAAATTCGACTCCAATAAGTAGCTTTACTTTTGTTCTTTGAGAACAACTAACTAAACATATGTATTCAGAACCTGCTTCCAAAATAAAATTACTTAAAAAGCCCTTTTTTTGTAATATTACAAAATCATACAACTAATGAATGCATTTGTAGATGGGTTATGATAACAGATTTTTTGAAAGTTGACTGTAAAAGGTTTTTTTTTGTTTTGTTTATGTTAATTCTACCAACCCAAAGTTTTTAAACCTATAATAGATTACTGTGAGTGGGATAAGAAGTAGGAAATAATCTGAAAATCACATTCTACTGACCAAACACCTTTTAAGTCATTTCAGGCCTTCAGGAAGCAGGATGGCGTGGTGTCACACTAGAACTTACATTTACCACCTGAAAACATTCACACCACAGTAGGAATCCAACAGGAATATCAATGAATGTGAAAAATATAAAAATTCCAGTATACAGTTCAGATAATGTTGCTCCTTTTGACACTACGTATAATCCGATTTAAAAAATTGGAACAACTAGACCAGTGGTTCTTAACCTTTGTTTGACTGGCGCCCCTTTCAACTATTTGTATGGCCTGGCGCCCCCTACTCAATTTTACACTAGGTTAATCAATCACTAAGATAATTATAATATATTATTAGGCAAACCTAAATTATATTGGAACATATTTGAACTGATAGTTAATTAAAAATTAATGACTTTGATACAAATTAATTTTACTCAGAGAAGACGTAAACTTACTGTATCATTACTAGCTATCCTGAGCCTGATGAGATCCTGCACATTTTTCAAGATCAGGTTCAATGTTCGACAAACGAAGTCTCAAATCTCCTCTTTCACATATTTGCAATCTATTTTGCTGCTTAGCTAACAATTGCAACACGACGCTGAATCCTTTCTCCTCCAAGTATGAAGAAGGAAAAGCAAGGAGCAGTAAATTTCTTTCTTTCCAAAGCTGAGGATACTTGCATTGCATGTTTGACCAGAATCATTTATATCCACGCTGCTGAAAATCATCATCACATAAGCATGAACGTTAGTATAAAGAAAGTGCTGAAGCCCTACTACACAGACCAAATTATAACCGCAACGACGTTCTTACTATTCCTAAAGTATGGGAAATTGTCATACAAAATTGTGTAAAATAAGCTCTTTATGTATGTTATCTTTTTTTGTCCAGTTATATTTTAATTTAATTCTATAACACGCTACTGCACGCATATTGGGATTCCATTGTAATCATGCGCCCTAACTGTATTGTTTGAATTACTGTACTGAGGATGTCCCAAGATACTTGGGATGAAATATTTACGTATTAAAAGTTCTCACTGTGGTTAGTACGTGTGTTTTTTAGTGATTCACTTCAATATTGAAACACTTTCTTTTTTTCACACATTTTAATGGGCCACAGTGCTTCATAATATCAACAAAGTGCGTCACACGATAACTTCAGGCTAGATGTAAACTGCAAACTAGGCTTTTCAGATGGGAGTTAGGAAAAGTAGCAGTTAAAGCTTATAAATGTAGTGGATGCTGCTAAAAATAACCCAAATTAATTAGTTACAATGTAGAAAATTCAGATCCAAAAGTATCCGAATTATTTAACTTTCAGTGTAAACATTCTCAAAATAAGTAGCGAATAAATTTGAACAGTATTGCCAGACATACAATATTCTAAACAGTGTTGCCAGAGATACAGTGTAAATAGCGATGCTAGATTAAACACGGAATTTTTTGCTTTTATTATATTAGTAGGATTATAAGGCTTACCGCTCCGCCCCCCCTCAGCTCCCCCTAACCGCTGTCCGTACCCTCAACGTTCACAGCTCTTCCAGGAGGGCGCTACCGCTCAGGTTAAGAACCACTGAACTAGATTAATTTGTGTGGATATATATATATATATATATATATATATATATATATATGTATATATCCACTTTTTATGTATATATATAAAAAGTGTCTATATATATATATAGACACTTTTTATGTTTTCACGTAGTCTGTAAACTCTGTTTTTAGAGAGCAACATTTTCAAGCCTCCAAATAAGCAGGCGGTCTCACCTTCGTCCAACAATTACGTGATTGCAAATATCCATGAGAACGAGGTATTCATGAGGGAAGCTTTCGGGATATGAACAAATTACTATATTTCTGATATCAGAAAATCTTTCGCAACCCTCCCTTTCATATAAATATATACACCATGGTGCAATTTCCGATTCTCAAAATGAAATTATTAACTAAGCAGGATTCAGCTATGCAGAAAAAGTATAATGCGAAACTTAACTTGAATGACCCAATTAATTTTAATTTACACATAAATGAAATTCTATTTTTGTTTTATTTAAGACATGCAATTAACTAAAACAGGAAGTTCGAGAGAATGTTAGTATATACCCAATCAATAAGCTTATATTTGTCAAAAATAGAACGACCAGAGAAGTCATCACGTTCCTATTTTGGCGATTCTAATTACCTGGCTCATCCATAATTAATTGCTGTAATTATCTTTCTTGTTGCTCTCTCCCGAGGGATATTATATTTAACATTCATTTATTGGAAGACAAAAATAATATAAAACAAACTTCATTGCAGGAAGAGTTTATCCTTGTTCGTTGAAATTAAAATTATACTTCAGAGGGGTAAAATCCTATTTTATGTTTTGGGATTTTAGAAAGTCATCATCATCGTGACGCTAATTACGGATATAGACCATATTGGTCTCTTCCGGTCTCATTATCCACCCAATATCCTTTTCTGAGGTCTACCCTGCCTTCTCTTTCCAATTGGCTTCTATTTTAGTTTTTGTTTAGGATGTCGGGTGTTGGCCATTCGGTTTACATGTTCAATCCATTTTTGTTTATAATTGTTTAATTTTTCTTCTATTAGTTTTGATTTTAGTTCTTTTAAGATATCTTCCTTCCTTTTTGTGTCTAAATAATGTGTATTTTGAAGTTCTTCTCATAAATCTCATTTCACTTGTTTTTATTCTTTGTTCATCTTGTTTGATTATTGCCCAAATTTCACTGCCATATAATAATGTAGGCACTGCTAAAGTATTGTATATTTTCTAGCGTATTTCTTTTTGTACTATATTTGGGTTGAGTGTTCTATTTATCAGGACTACAATCTATAAAAAGTTTGAAGTTTTTAATTTTAGGTCCTATTCTCCTTCATATGATATTTCACATCCAAAATAACTGAAACTGTTTTTATCTGCTCTATTATTTTATTATTAATAGCTATTTTAATTCTAACTGGAGTTTGTCCACAAAATGCTTGTTTTAGTATTATCTAAAAACATTTTCATTCTAAACTGTTCTACTATAAGTTTAAATTATATATTCCTCTTTGTAAATTGTCTTCCTTATCTGATATTATTACCTGATCATCTGCAAATAATAGCGTATTTATTTTGATATTCCGAGAAATTTCTATAACACACCTGGATTATTTATGGTGTCCCACTGTATTAATATTTCATTAATATAAATATTAAAAAGTGTTGGCGACAGACAGACTTACTCCTTTGTTTATAGATTATTTTTCAGACATTTTTATTTTTATTTCGTTATCTTTGTATATATTCAATATTGCATGTAGTAAAATATTTCGCATATTTATTCATCGTAATATATCAAACAGTATATATCTTTTAATTTGTCAAATGCTTTTTTTTCATAATCAATAAACTATAAATCTCTACAAATGAGTTTCTAAACTAAATTCTCTTTAAGTAGTTTTAAACAAAAAGCTGTAGCCATTGTAGAGCCTCCTTTTCTAAATCCATTTTGACATTCTAATAATATTTTTCACTATATATTTTCAATTTTTCATTAGGCATGCTACTATATATTTTGTAGCAAGTATTCAATAAACGAATACCTCTGTAATCAGCAGGTTATGTTCTATCCCCCTTTTTAAATATAAGTATTACTATACTTGTATTCCATTCTATTGGTATTTGTTCATCTGTATATATTTTATTTACAAATTTAATAATCCTGATGAAATTTTTTTTCCAGCAAATTTATACAGTTCGGAATTTATCCTATCTTCTTCTGGTGGTTTATCATTTTTATTATTTTATTTAGGTTGTCCTTTACTTCTTACATTGTTATTATATTATTTGAAGCATTTTGTAAATTTTTAGTGTACTTTTTTGATGTTAGCATTATCTTTACAAAACTCTGTAAAGTAATCCAAGAATTATTTTAAATCTATTTCGCAATTTCTATTTGGCGTTTCTTTTATATCTGTATGCATGTATTTAGTGTTTTTTTACGCATTGGGTCTTATTTTGTATAGGTCATTTTCTAGGTGTGATACAAGGTTTTTCCAATTTTCTCTGTCTCTTTCTGGTTTCTCGTTTGGCTATTGCTCGAATTTTTTATATTCAATTCATCATCTTTTTTTTAATACTTAACCATCTTTTAAAGGCCAGCTTTTTATTTCAATTATTATTTTTTTATTTCCTTTTCCCATATATGTATTTTTTTTATTTTCAATATTTTTGTGTGTTCCTAGAAAGTGTGGATATTTTTACAAGATAATTCAGAAACTAATTTTATATTTCGTAAATCATGATACTGAAACAATAATTTATTAGTCTTTTCGCGAAATCGATAGCTTGCCAATTCTCTTACAGGATACAAACAGGTAATTGTCTCTAATAAACCAAATAAACATGTTACGTGCTGAGTATTTCATGCAATTTATATAAAATTTACTTAGTTTAGTGTAATTAATATTAGACTAATATTTATTTAAACTGTATGCAGTTGATATATACCAACAATGTTATATATAAATAACGACGTATAGCAATTGTATGATTATAATATGCGCCTTCAAAAAAATCACGATTTTAATGAATTAACTATGTGGTTAAATGTATCATAACTTTAATTAACTGATATCTACTTCTGCTCCATGACTCGTATATTTTATGGTTGCTAAAGTAATATCAAAACGATGGAAGTCCCACCGTGCAGTTTTAATACATTTTCCTTTCCCCATCAAATGTGACAATGTAAATTGGTAGTTCAGTTAGTTCGCTCAATTTCATTCAAATATGAATGCTTAATCTTCTATAAAAACTAATCTACTAGTTCATCAAACATACCTAAAAGCGTGTTGAGTTGATTAACCACTGTGAACCTCAGAACAGCAAACCTCGTTGCGCAGGATAGAGAATGCCGATATTTGTCCTCAGCATGGTCACAGGAGCTCCTGCAGTTACATCATATTCTGATTTTTTAATTTGATTTTCTCACATCATATTTTACTCTATAGACATTGTACTGATCTACTGAGTGAGGGGTCTAATAACTTAAGGTGAACCTGAAACACGGATGCTGTGACTATCACGTGCAGATGAAAATAGTTACCATGAATGTATACCCTTCGTCAAACGATGGACTTGGTCAGACAGGTCACATCATTCAGCTTTTCTTTTAGTGCTATTGATGGATCTAAGAAATGCCAGAAACACATGACTAGGATCGTCATTCCAACATTATTCACTACCGGCTTGCATTTTTCATCAAGCATGTTGGGTGAACGTGTCGCCGAGAAGTCCAACAAGTAATGCTATGCCTGTTTCATTTGAACAAGTGTAGCACGTATTTGGAACGTTACAATCCTATCGATTGTTTGCCTTTCGCATTACTTTGCTGTTTATGGCCTTTTGCTATACGTTAACTCGATGTTTCTGTTTATGTCATCATTCTCAGCGTATCAATGATGCTATTGTATGTAGCCAACCTAGAAATTCGACGGTCTCTGAATTACTCTTATTGGCATTTCTTCTGACTCTCTCTCTCTCTCTCTCTCTCTCTCACACACACACACACACACACGCACGCACGCACACACACACACACACACACACACACACACACACACACACACACACACACACACACACACACACACACACGCACGCACGCACGCACGCACGCACACATGAATCCAGTTACTGTCTCTTAGGGTAATCTATAGCTTAATTAATGCAGGTATCCCCATAAAGACTTAGTGGCGTGTAATTGGTGGAATCTGTCTAGATGCGGCTATCTCGTAACATTGGCCGCTAAGTATAATTATGTACAGAAACTCTATAACAAATGTCATCAAAAGAATTCAATACAGCATAATAGCAAAACAAAAGGCGCGGCAACCGATCAGATTCATTCGACAATTGCTTAAAACATGGAGGGAGAAAAAGTGGAATCTTCAAACTGCAATGAACTGAGAAATCACCTAAACACAAAGTATTTACACCGTTAATCATGGATAAGTTACCATTTCTATGAAATGAGAGTTTGTGATTGAAGGTTACAAAAGACTAATATTTCTATCTTTTATTTATTTTCGTTCTTTATTTCCGTGGCTTCCTTTTGGAGGAAAACAAGAAAACCAATCAATAATTCTGATAGCAGAACAGCCCTTATTTTTCCTCATCGTTATTGAGCAATAAACAATGCTTTTTTTCTCTTTATTTCTTCAGTTATGCCATATGAAATAATTGATTGTTGGGGGAAAAAATAGATCATCTAGAAATGAAGAGAGGTCCACATAAAGCTATAAACGAAAAATAACAACCCATCAAATAATTACAGATATAACAGGAATGTTAATATCAGAAAGATCTTTACCGGAAATGTTTGCATTTTTTCTTATTCAAGTTCTTATCTGCTTTGGTATCACAATGATTACAATAATTATTTTTATTTTTGTTTTCAGATAATTTTAATCCCACTTTTATTTGGTTCAAGAGCAAAAACAACAAAACTTGAATACGTGAAGTTATTGATTTTGTTCACTCTTTTGTTTCGGAGCATCTGGTGCTAAAATATTGACTACATTGTTCATCCATCTGTAAATGGGGTGAAAATCTTCCGTATATTATACGATCCTAACGAATATCACTTCGAAATCATATTTATAACAATATTTTTTAATTGAAAATATCGGGAAAAATCACATCATATTTCAAATGTATTTGATTGCGTTTGGTATAATATATTTCTAACTAAGCACTTTTTCGGTTATTTCTTTTTCGTTTTCCAATTAGAGTCATTAGTAAAAGAGGTCTGGATTCAAACTGCATCTAAGTAGGAAGCATTTTTAAGTATATATGACCTTGCGTATTAATCGGAGAGAGAGAGAGAAGAAACTTTTATTTTGTAAACGAAGATTTCTCCCACAAGATGGACGAACCACTCTGAAAATGCATTCATATACGCAGATACATTACAACCTCCGGTTCACAATTCTCAAGTTTGCTGTATTTCATCACTGTTATTTGTTCTTTAAATGTCTGTCTTTTTCTTCTTCACCGTTACCAAAGACAAACGAATAAGATAATTAACTTCCGCGATAAAAATCCAAGTAATCTGGGAACATATTCAATAATCAGATTCTACAGATATTCCACCAAACGAACGGTGTTTTTTAAATAATCATCTGAAATGATTTCTCACGAGAGTAGAATTATCTTTGCACATTCTATTCATACAGACATAAATATCTGGACAATGATACAGATATTCCACCAAACGAACGGTGTTTTTTAAATAATCATCTGAAATGATTTCTCACGAGAGTAGAATTATCTTTGCACATTCTATTCATACAGACATAAATATCTGGACAAGATCAGGTTTTCCTCAATACGAACTTTCCCTCTTTTCTCCAGTAAAATTTTTTTTTAACGCTACAGTAGCCTTGACGAGGCCCTTTGAATCGAAAAACTCGGGGTTAGAATCCCATCAAGGACACGAAGAACCTTTATTAGGGATTTTCGATGGAAGATGAGTTAACCGGTCTCATACGGGGATAGAAATGATTTTACCTTGCAGGAAACTGGGGTTTATCATCCCGCGACCATGCAAACTAGCCATGAGAACACACGCAGTTTACACAAAAAAAATACGTATTTCGGCATAAAACTAACTAGCGTATCCTAAAATTATGGTTACGAAAACTAATCCATGTAGTCGTTGGCCTTAAAGGCCTGTTAGTACTACCGAATTTTATTATTTATTTTATTAGTATCTTATTCTCTCTCTCTCTCTCTCTCAATGACATTGAGACTGTCTAACTATGTCTAGCAATGATAGGAGCCCTCCCGACCAAAACTTAAACTGCTATACCTTTTAAAATGATTTGCTGAAAATTGCCCAAAGCAAACAAACAATATCCAACAGGTGCAAGGGGCCATTATAAAAGACTTTCCGGATATCACTATACATCAGAGTAACGGAATTATTTCCGATTGAACCCATCTTTCAACTTGTGCAGTCTGAAGCCTCACTACCACTTCTTTCTTCCAACTTCAAGAAAACATGCCATTTGTTAACGCCATAGCATCCATCTTTACCTCTTTCAAATGCATCTTTATCTTCATCTTCATTCTCCCCTGCATACTTGAATATGCCACTTTTTCCAGTACGGAACGAAGTGTACCAGAGCAGATTGTAGTGGAGGGTATGATACAACATTGTGCATATCCTAACTTAGTTGCACACATTTCAATTAAGAGAATCGATCTTTATCTCTTGCAACTCCCAGATATGCATCCTTGAAACACACGTGTATTCCGTGTCCAGCAAACAAAGGATTATTTCTTGTGTCCTGATATGTTATATATATGTTAGATGACTAACCAGGTACCCGAGTGGTTAACATATTCACTTCTCAACTGAAAGGCTGCAGGTTCGAATTTCGTCTTGGGCGGAATTCAATGTTTCTTCTCCCTTCTACGTGTTAGGCCTACTGGCCTATTACAGAGCAATCTTAAGCTCTTCTAAGTCGTACCCGTCCCGAGGATAAGGTGACTAGCCCTATGCCTCCTGCTATATTCTATGGCTGTAATGCGTATCTTCACGAAGTCGGTTTGCCTGCTTGCTGGAGGAAAAACCCTAGATAAACTGGACAGAAAAACCCTGCTGTCCACGCCCAAGACCGGCTAACTTAGCTATGGCTGATAAAGATCCTTAAGCTTTTCACGTCAGCGACGGGAATCGATCCCAGGACACTCCTTTCCCAGACATAAGGTTGCGAAGCGCAAAGACACTAGGCTAACCGCGAGGATAATTCGATGTCATTTATTCATTCATTCATTCACGCCTTGGATCTACTTCAATAAAGGATGGATTTCCTCTCCCTTAATGGGGAATTGTTGGGCCAAAATCAGAGTTTTACTTCATAAATGCTAGATAATTTTCCGTTAATAAATTATCTCAGCTCGGAAAATGATATTAATCACTCGCTACAAATATGGGTCATATGACTGCTGGGGGAGGCGATGATGCTATAGATAAAGTTATTGATCGATAGAAACCATATGCATCCACAGGTATATCATCCAATAAAAAAAGAAGAAAATATCTATGTCTTTCCCTAAACACACCGCTTTCCACTAGCAATCAGACATACAATCTAGGAGACTACTAGCTTTTACTCCATACGGATCGCAAGTGAACTCTGTATATGCAACGACCTCATCATCGCTGCAAAAGTCAACATCATCTGCAGTTTCATCTAACACACACAAAAGAAAATGGACATCCATTACTCACTCAGTCTAGGGAAAACCTCAAATGAAGCATTTGCTGAAAGTGCACAGCAGATTGTTCCTTGCGCTTCCCCAACACAGGGAACGAAGAAGTCTTTCTCTCGATTCATTGAAGTACGGAATCCAGTTGATATCCTCTTAGTATGGAAGATGTTATGAACATATCTACATAGCCGAGATTCAGCTACAAGTTTCCCGATGAAAAGCATGGAAATTGTTCTTCCCAGTACAGCCGAAAATGTCAGCGTTCATTGTGAATAAATGGTCTTTATGGAGAACATACTGTACTTTTATAATTAAATTTTAATTTCTCGTCAGAGACGTGAGGAACCTTTATCTGGTCTCTTTCTGCTAAAGGTGGGTTAACCTCTCTCATACAGAGGTAGAGTTTTTTTGTTTGTTTTTTCACCCGGAAAGTCTGTTTTTCGTACCCCAGAACCAGGGCCGTCTTACTAATTTGGCGTCTTCTCACATTGGATTGAGCAATAATTAAATAATACATATGATTAATTAAATAACTTTCATTGCAAAAAAAAAAAAAAATTAAATATATCGACATTGCACATTTTTATTTAATTCAACAATATTTATAATATTGTTGAATTAAAATTCAGCATACTCGGTTCTTAAGCGCCCTTGGATCAATGGCGCCTCTGGGCTATAGCCCATTTAGCCCAGTGGATAAGGAGGTCCTGCCAAGAACACGCAAAGCGTCCAAGCATCTACAGACATAGATCTCACCGCCTTATGCCTCGAGACGGTCACAGTTGTGAAGTCCACAGCTAAAACTCCTCAGTGGTTCGTGAAAAGCTTAAGACATGACATATATGTATGTATGTTTGTCTCATCCTTTACACCAATATGTTTTAGCTTAAATGTTGTTAATCAGATTTGTTATACGTAATCAGAGTAATTGTTTTAACCTGAAATTCTCCATCCCTGTAATATTAATTTCAGATCACGGTCATGTCAATACATCGGAAGTGTTTAGGGCATTTAAAAGTATTAAAGACAAACCCGGACCTAAATCTGGCACGAGTTTTATCTGACGTTGACTTATCCGGTAACGGTAACACACTCGCTGTAAATTTGTTTCCTTCTGGAAAATCAACCTTTATCAAAAAAAAAAAAAAAAAAAAAAAAAAAAAAAAAAAAAAAACAAGCAAGCAAGAAAATATATGCAACTGACATAATATACAAAAATATATATATATTTCTTTTTAAATTACAAAAAATATATAAAAATTGACAAAATTGAGGAAAAAACCGTAGCCAACCCACGGTACAAATGTACTAGAGGTTTCGTAATAACCTTTCGTGGTGGTAACAATGTAAGAAAAAGACTGAAATACATTTTTTTTTAAATTAAAAAAAATGATGTTTTTGTAAAATGATGAAATTGTGTTTGTTCACATTAACTGAGATGTGTGTTTTTCTTAGCTTAACACATAAACATTTAGAAGGGCTTTCAATAACCTTCCCTAATATATTTCTTCTCCTAAGTAAACAGCGCATTTGCTGTTCGGCTTTCAATATCAGTTCAAACAACCACATCAAAACTGTGAATAAATAAAATATTCATATTGAAATCAATCACATTTCAATTCTATGAATGCGATATGTAAATATTAGATTTCAATTTTGATATTTATCACTTACCGCAAAAATAATATCGACTAATAATTTCAATGCTTTTTCATGACATCCTTTTATGTGCTACTCTGTATGGCCGTTTAGAATCTCCCATTTTACCATTCTATAGAATTCGTCAATTCATTGTGACGTCATAGATGCATAGCGCGTACCTTCAGATCAAATGGGGACAATGAAAGAAAGAAACAAACAAACAAAAAAAAACACTTTTTTGGTTATGCATGCAAAAAAGAAATATCTAAATTTAACTTTTAATTTAAAGTTTAGTTCCTAACCAGAGTAGAGATAAAAATATTCAATATTTTCAATATATACAGATAATGGCTTGACATGTGAAAGGAATGGAAATGTCAACAAAGCTGACTGCGTCTTGTTATAGCAAGTGAAGTCGGAATCAAATATCGTTTAGAAAACTGAGAATCAATAATGATAAGAGTCGGCTTCTATTCCTTGTAAGTTTTTACATATTTATAAATTCAATTTTAGAAGAAATCTATTAAGTGTCCTTGCGGACGTGTTTTTATTTTTATCATAATGCGAGGCTATGCAAGACCATTCTTTAGATAAGAGACGTTAATTGAACCTGGCATTTTTTTCCCATCTTTTCATCCTCTGATTTCGTTTCCCATTTAGTCTTGGATTTCATGCATATAGATAAAGCGCAACTTACGGATCTTAATGCTCTTTTCGTCAAAATCGTTTACATTATATTTATACAGTTGGCTGACTATCACGGAAAGTTATATTTCTTAAAATATCTTTCCTAATAACGTCTGTCAGTCGGAAAGAAGAATCTTCCATTTAAGTGAATATTAAGTTTTTCTGCCTGTGTGATTCCGTTGGTCTTCTGAATTCAAGTAGAGTGGAAGATGCCTCTCTCTCTCTCTCTCTCTCTCTCAGGATTTATGACATGCAACAGTCAGACTGTTCCTTAGTAACTAATAAAAGAATGCGTTGTTATTTTTGGATTGTACTTTTGAAATTAAATGCAAAAGTTTAGAATAAAAGCAGTTTAAGAATACATTTATGAAAAGTTTATATATTCGGCAATATCATGGGCGATTGACCATACTACACAACCATGGAGACAACTGTTTGATGTTGAAGAGATTCAAACTCTCCTTTGAGGCTAAACTGATTGTTGGCAGCCAGACACAAATCAAACTCTATGTTTCTTTCTTTTTTTTTTTTTAATCAAAAAGCAATTGAAAACTTCGAATTTTTGGTGCATAAATGGTTTTGTCAATATCATGAATCACGTTTAATGCATAGATTTATATAGCGTGAAAGAAATTCGACGTTTAATAATAAAAATAAATAATTATTTGTGTTGTGGGTTTAACAGCAAGTAAGAAATACAGGGAAAATTTCCGGATTTTTGAAAGCGTTTTATCGTTCTTTTGGCTTGCAAAATCTGCTTCACTGACAGATTTTTAGGGTAAAATAGAGCAGCACAAGTAGGCTAATGTATTTATTCATGCATCAGCCAGCATCAGTATAAATATCATTCATCAGTCCTAAGAATGCTACTCAATCACATTGAGAATGTTCTTCAGCGTTTTATTACTTGTATTTCTCTAGAAATAGAAATATAAGATACAGTTTTGCAGAAACGCGATATCCTTCATAGACAATACACCTACTAAGCATTTACTCTCACGTTATATTTTATTATAAATTTATTTAGAGGAATATGTAAGGGTTTGTAAAAAAACAGTAATATCTGTTTTACTGACTCGACTGAGAATTGGAAAATATGTTCCTAATTCTTATTCTTCAACCCATCCTTCCCATAACAAGGGTAGAGTTCCCTGATTATGGAAAATTTAAGGGTCTCTTAACACTATTATTATTATTATTATTATTATTATTATTATTATTATTATTATTATTATTATTATTATTATTATTATTATTATTATACCCTCAGTAGCTCAGTAGGGGTGGAAGAAGTCTTTTGGTTGGAAAGAACTGCTTTCCAATTTCCTCTATAAGTCCTGAACTAATATCAGGGCCTCTTATAAGAAGTAGAGTTAGCGCTAATCTCAAGTAAAAATGTGCATTTAGGCATAACACCATATCCTAAAATTATGGCTAGGACAGCAAGTCCGTGGACCTTACAGTACTGTAATTAGACTGACTTTTGTATTCCAATCTTCCACTCTGCATGAGTCCAACTAATTCACTTTCCTTTGAGAAACCCTGGAAAGGCTCTTCGCATCCCAGACGAATTCCAACCCATATCTTTCCAACCAAATGGGCTTTGTGGAATGCGAATGAGTTACGGCAGTGTTCACGGGGACCATTTACCTATGTGGAGATATGAAACCCGACTTCCAGAAGAAAAAACCCTCCGCCACGTTATGAAACCAGCTAACTCACATTTAATTGAAAAGTCCCGATAAAGGTTCCATGCGTCAGAGAACATGCATCTTTTGAGCCAATGATAATTGATATCGAAATAATGATGCTTAAGAGGTTGATTTTTAAGATTCTTGAATAAATAGAAATTTACAAACATAAAAAAAGAAAGTTAAGAAAATTACAGTAAAATGCACAACAGATATTCTCGCTATCTTACATTTTACTGTATTTCATTCATTACAATATAAAAATTCAATAACAATATAAGAATTCAATAACAATATAAAAATTCAATAACAATATAAGAATTCAATTACAATATAATCATTCAATTGCAATATAACAATTTAATTACAATATAACAATTCAATTAAAATATAATAGTTCAATTACAATATAATAATTCAATAACAATATAACCATTCAATAACAATATAACAATTCAATTACGATAAAACAATTCAATAACTTTCAATTATAATATGACAATTCAATTACAACATACCAATTCAATTACGATATAACAATTCAATAAAGATATAATAATTCAATAACAATATAATAATAATTCAATAACAATATAATAATAATTCAATTACGATATAACAATTCAATTACGATATAACAATTCGATTACGATATAACAATTCAATTACAACATAACAATTCAATTACAACATAACAATTCAATTACAATATAATAATTCAATAACAATATAACAATTCAATTACAATATACCAATTCAATAGTAGTATAACAATTCAAATACGATATAACAATTCAATAGTAGTATAACAATTCAATTACGATATAACAATTCAATAGTAGTATAACAATTCAATTGCAACATAACAATTCAATAATCATATAACAATTTAATTACAACATAACAATTCAATTACAACATAACAATTCAATAACAATATAACAATTCAATTACGATATAACAATTCAATTACGATATAACAATTCAATAACAATATAACAATATAACAATTCGATTACAACATGACAATTCGATTACAACCTAACAATTCAATTACAACACAACAATTCAATTACAACATAACAATTCAATAACAATATAACAATTCAATTACGATATAACAATTCAATAACGATATAACAATTCAATTACAGTATGATAATTCACTAGCAATATAACAATTCAATTACAATATAATAATTCAATTACAATATACCAATTCAATAGTAGTATAACAATTCAATTACGATATAACAATTCAATAACGATATAACAATTCAATTGCAATATAACAATTCAATAACCATATAGCAATTTAATTACAACATAACAATTCAATTACAACACAACAATTCAATTACAACATAACAATTCAATAACAATATAACAATTCAATTACGATATAACAATTCAATAACGATACAATAAATCAATAACAATATAACAATTCAATTACAATATAACAATTCAATTACAACATAACAATTCAATAACAATATAACAATTCAATTACAATATACCAATTCAATAACAGTATAACAATTTAATTACGATATAACAATTCAATTGCAACATAACAATTCAATAACCATACAACAATTTAATTACAACATAACAATATAACAATATAACAATTCAATACCGATATAACAATTCAATTACAACATAACAATTCAATTACAACAAAACACTTCAATAACAATATAACAATTCAATAACAATATAACAATTCAATTACGATATAACAATTCAATAAAAATATAACAATTGAATTGCAATATAACAATGAAATTACAACCTAACAATTCAATTACAACCTAACAATTCAATTACAACATAACAAATCAATAACAATATAACAATTCAATTACAATATAATAATTCAATAACAATATAACAATTAAATTACAATATACCAATTCAATAGTAGTATAACAATTCAATTACGATATAACAATTCAATTGCAGCATAACAATTCAATAACCATATAACAATTTAATTACAACATAACAATTTAATAACAATATAACAATTCAATTACGATATAACAATTCAATTACGATATAACAATTCAATTACGATATAACAATTCAAT